>NC_135305.1:77331473-77637435 GCF_048772815.1 Callospermophilus lateralis | reverse complement strand
TCTAGTTTCACTCTTCTACATATGGATAACTAGTTTTCCAAACACCATTTATTAAAGACTGTCTTTTGTCAGTGTTTTTGGTGCGTTTATCAAGGACAGATGCTTGTATCTCTGTGGGTTTGTTTCTCTGTCTTCTATTTTGTGCCATTGGTGTATATATCTGTTTTTATGCTAGGAACATTCAATTTTTGTTGCTCTAATTCTGTAGTATAATTTGAAGTCAGATGTTGTAATACCTCCAGCATTGCTTTATTGAGTTAGAATCGTTTTGGCTATTCTGGGTCATTTATCCTTCCAAATGTATTTTAGGTCTGTTGTTTTTAGTTCTTTGAAGAACATCATTGGTATTTTGATGAGGATTTCATTGAATCTGTATATTGCTTTTACTAATATGATCATTTACAAAATATTAATTCTGCTTATTCATGAACATGGGAAATGTTTCCATCTTGTGTCTCCTTCATTTACTTTCTTCAGTGTTCTATTTTCATTGCAGAGGTATTTTCACTACCTTGATTAGATTCATTCCTAGATATTTTATTTTATTTGAGGCTATAGTGAATGGAATTGTTTTCCTGATTTCTTTCTCAGCCGATTCATTATTGATGTTTAGGAAAGTTATTGATTTTTTAACCTGCTACTTTTTTGAATTTATTAGCTGGACCAGTCTTCTGGTGGAGGTTTTGGATCTTTATATTTAGGTCTATCTGCCACTGTGATAATTTGACTTCTTTCTTTCCTATTTTTATCCATTTTATTTGCTACCCTTGCCTAATTTCTCTAACTAGAATTATTAGTACTATATTGAATAGGAGTGATGAGAGTGGAGACCCCTTGTCTTGTTTTGGATTTTAAGAGAAATGCTTTTAGAGATTTCACATTCATTATGAGGTAGACTTTGAATTTATTGTACATAGTCATTATGATTATTTCTATCTGAACTTTTCTCTGTGTTTTTTACCATGAATGGATGCTGAATTTTATCAAAGGCTTTCTATGTATCTACTGTAATTTTTGTTCTTAATTCTATCTACATGGTGAATTACATTTATTAATTTGTGTATGTTAAATCATACTTGCATCTCTGTGACAAAGCTGACCTGGTCACAGTGCACAATCGTCTTACTATGTTGTTGAATATGATTTGCTAATAATTTACTAAGCATATTTACATATAAGTTGTTTTAATTAGGTTTTTCACTGCTATGACAGAAAATAATTTTAGAGGAGGAAAAGTTTATTTGATGATTCCAGTTTCAGCGGCCTCTGTCCATAGATGAGTAGCTCCATTGCTCTGGGCCCAAGGTGTGACAGAATATCATGGAGGAAAAATTTGGTGGAGGAAAGCAACTAAGGACATGGTTATCACAAAGCAGAGCATGAAATTGCTGCTAACCAAGAAAAAAAATATATTCCCCAAAGCACACCACCCCCAATGACCCACCTTCTCTGGCCACAACCTATTTGCCTATAGTTACCACCCAGTTAATCCCTGTCAAGAAATTAATGCACTGATTATGTTAGGGTTCCCATAAGCCAATTATTTCACTTCTAAACTTTCTTGCATTTTCTCACACATGAGCTTTTGGGGGACAGCTACTATCCAAACCATAATAAGTTCATAAGAAATCTTGGTCTATATTTTTCTATCCTTGATCTGTACTTATATGGTTTTGGTATGAGGTCGATACTAGCTTCATAGAATGATTTTGGAAGTATTCAATCCCTTTCTATTTCATAGAATAATTCTAGGAGTAGTGACTGTAGTCCTTCTTTAAATGTCCAGTAGAATTCAGCCAACAATCCATCTGATCCAGGTCTTTTATTTGTTGAAAGGTTTTCTATTACTGCCAGTTATTGGTCCATTTCAGTTTTCTTTATCCTCTTGATTGAACTTTGGCAAGTTATATGTGTCTAGAAATGAATCAATTTTTTGTAGGTTTTCTAGTTTATTGCCATATAAATTTTCAAAATTGTCCCTAAGGATTTTCTGTACTCTTTTTAAGTCTGCGGTGATTTCTCCTTTTTCTTCTCTTAATTTATTAATTTGGATTTTCTCTCTTTTTCCTTTAGATAGTTTGGCTACAATCTTGTTTATCTTTTCAAAAAATCAACTATTCATTTCATTGATATTTTGTATTTATTTGATGATAAATTTCATTGATTGCAGTTCTAATCTTAACTATTTCCTTCCTTATTATGGTTTTGGAATTGTTTTTTTCATGTTTCTCAAAGGCCTGAATATTCATCATTAGGTTATTTGTTTGGGATCTTTCTGATTTTCTTATGTAGACATACATAGCTGTAATGTTTTCTCTTCAAATTACCTTCACTATGTCTCAGAGGTTCTGGCATTTTGAATCACTATTCTTGTTTCATTATAAGAATTTTAAATTTCTTTCCTTATTTCATCAATCACCCACTCATTAATCAAAAGTGCATTATTTAGTCTCCATTTTTATATAGTAGGATTTTGGTATTAGTTGCTAATTTTATTTCATTATAATCAGATAAGATTCAAGGATTTTTACCTTTTTCTTATTGTAATTGTTAAAGTTGCTTTGTAGCCTAAATTTTGGTCTATTTCAGAAAGGTTCCATGAGCAGCTGAGAAAAAAGTGTATTCGTTTTTTGTTGGATGAAGTATTCTATATATGTCTGTTAAGTCTAGTTGATTTAAAATAATTTTTATGTCCAAAGTGTCTTTCTGAGTTTATGTCTGGATGACTGTAATGGCTAATTTGAATTATCAACTTGATTGGATTAAGAGATGCTGATGATTAAGAGGCTTCTCGGTTTGTCAGTGAGGGTGTGTCTAGGAATTATTGGCATGTAGAATAGCCAATTAAAACAAAGACCCTCCCTAAGCATGGGCAGCACTACCAAAAGGATGATGACTTGCTGGAATAAAAGCTAAAAGTACAAGGAAGCAGAAGAAGATGCAAGCTCTATTCTTCTTGAATGTTCTTGATTGCTGTTGCAATCCTCTGAGGATATTGGACTCTCACTTCTTCACTCTTCCAAAGTGGACTCAGCCAGTGATTCTCTAGGGAGTTTCCAGAAACCTACAATCTCCAACTAGGGTAGAACCATTGATTCCTTTTTTTTTTTTTTTTTTTTTTTTTTTTTTTTTTTGAGGCTTCTGGCTCTTGGACTGTGCAGCTACTGGTTCTTCCAGCTCTCCAGCCTACAGATAGCCATTTTGGACTAACCAACATCTGGTTGCATAAGCCCACTTAACAAATTCCCTTTTTATAGTTATATTTCCTGATTATTCTGTTCCTCTCAAGAACCCTGACTAATAAAATGATCTATCTATTGTTGAATGAGGTGTGTTGAAATCACCCAGTGTTGTTATGCTGTCGTCTATCTGAGCCTTTAAATGGGGATACTGTCTGAGTTTATGTAATTAAATACATGAACATTTGAAGTATCAATATTTACTATCATTTTATCTTCTTGTTGGATTTTTTCCCTTTACATGTATGAGATGACCTTCTCTGTCTCTTCTGATTAGTTTTGAATTAAAGTCTTCTGTGTATGATGTACAAGTAGCTACTCCTGACTGTTTTCAGGCTCCCTATGCATAATATATCAATTTCCATCATATCACTTTGAAACTTTGGCTGTCTTTGCCTGTAAGGTGTCTCTTGCAAACAACATAAAATTGAGTCTTGTTTTTTAATTCATTCTATCAGCCTATATATTTTAATTGGACAGTTAAGACCATTTATATGTTATTTCAGAGAAATGTTGTTTCAGAGAAATGTTTATTAATTCCTGCCAATTAAATTTATTTCTAAAGCTTAATTTAATGTCATTTCTTGTTTGCTTAGCTACTCTTCAAATGAGACTTATCCATTTGTAAGCTCAGGTGTTATTTTTTATTATTTTTTCTGTGTGAAGTATTTCTTTAAATATTTCATGTAGTGCCAACTTGGTAGCCATGAATTCTTTCTTGAAAGGATTTAATTCCCATCAATTCTGGAGGATAGCTTTGTTGGTTATAGCAATTTTGGCTAAAAATTTCAGGGCATAGAACACATTATTTCAAACTCACCTGGAGTTTTAGAGTTTGTGCTGAGAAGTCAGATGTAGTTCTGATTGTCTTACCTCTAATATGTTTCCAGAATGATCTACTCTATTACACTTTCAATTGAATGTTTCATTTGATTTATTTTCTTTCATTTCTACAATTCTTGTTTTGCTCTTTTTCAATATCTCTATCTCTTTAAACCATACTAACTTCATTTAGTTATTTTTCTGAATTATCTTGGAATTCATTGATAATTTTTATAATAATTCTTTTGAATTCTTTATCTGATATTTCATCTACTTCAGTGCCATTGGAGTCAGGTTTTGGTGAATTGCAGATTTTAGGTGTCATGATACCTTGTTTTTTCATATTTCTTATATTCTTATGTTGGGCTTTATGTATATTTTGGAATGGATTTCTCTTTCACCCTTGTGTGTGAATATTTTTAAGGCACAGCCTTCTCTTGTCAAAGTATCCTAGAGTGTGCTACATTGAGACTCCTTCATAGATGTGGTATCCGTAGATGTTGTTAATTCTCTGTGTTTTTTTGTTGAAGGAGTAGATGTCCTTGAATGGGACCTGGGGAGCCCCCATCCCATTTATACCCGGGTCCTTGTCATTAGTTTTGGGTTTTTTGTCTTTCTATTCCTGTATAAGAAGTATCAGTAAAGTTTGATTGTGGTCATTTGTATACAGAGCAAGGTATGATGTCTCTTTGCTCAGTTTAGTTCTATAGCAGAGTCTCTATCCTGTGAACTTGTAGTGTCTCCCTAGATTCCTAGCACCTCATATCAAGGGGGAAAACGAAAAGCAATAAAACCCAAAGCAAACAATATACAGCATTAAAATAAATACCTGCTGTCTACTATGACATCTACAATATTTATTGCCACAAAAACAGGAATAGCAGGATCAGCAATTTCCAACAGCAAAAACAATGTATAACTATAAATAGATCTTACATTAATGTAAACAGCAGGTGTCAACTATGCCATCCACAATACTAATAACTGCAACAACACAAACGGTCTAGGAGTCCTATAAACCAAATAGTCCTAAAAGTGGTAAAACTAGAATTCAGTAAAAGAAAAGAAAATGTTATAAGGAAGTAAAAGAAAGTTTAGAATGTCCACCATGTGAACCAAGTAAATTCAGAAGAGATGTAGTGAGTAATGGCTATAAATATGGAGGAGGAAAAAAATAGAAAAACAAAGTCAAGGGAGTCTGAATCTCAAGAGTCTCTCAAGAATTCAACTCACGGAGCTAGGGAGCTAATCCTTCTCCCATTCATTTTTTTTTTTTTTTTCTTTATATAACCACACTCAATTTCTGAAGTGCAGTTCTCCAATAAAAATTTTATTTTCTCATGTGCTTGAACAGAATATCATCTTTGTTTTTACAACATCTTGAAAAAATGGACAGGAAACAAAATTCTTCAGAGCGTCCTTTTTTTTTTCATGAATTTCCTCTGGCTAACCTCAACCATACAAAATTATAACAGCAAGTAATTAGAGAAATTTCAAAGAATGAACACACACACACACACACACACACACACACAACACCACTACCACCACCAGGAACATTCATGAACACATGAACACAGCCTTCCAAGGCTTAATCTCTGAGTGTATTCACATGGCCTTGCTCAGATTCCAGATCCTCTTCATCTGGTCACTTCTGCCTCCAGACTCAAAAGGAAAGTGAGATGCACTTCCCTCCATATTTCTGACTCGAATCCCCCCTGAGCAAAATCTTCTCTTTGCCATTTTCAGTCATATTCTGCTAAGTACACCCTAGGCCATATGATAGGCACTTTCTGGAACAGTATGGCAATGTTTGCTATGATCTCCTGGGCTCTGCAGCAGCAAGCTGCAGCATAACCTCCTCAAAATAGCACCTGCCTCAGGTCTCTGCTATGGGGTAGAGAAACAGAGGACTTTTCAAACACCAGTTCACTGTGCAGCCTCTAGATGAGCTAAGTTCAGTCTGCTATTAATAACAGTGAAGAGAATCAGGGCCTAGTCTTGTTTCCCTGATGTTGAAGATTGAACACTCAAGAAATGCCGAGGCAAGGGTAAAAAGCAAGTTTCTGTTTTTAAAGATAGAACAGAAACAGACTTCTCTGAAGAGAAGGGGCCCCAGAGTTGGGGGTCAAAGGAAGTGGGGGTGTCTTGCCCCATTTATAATTTTAGATTTCCTTTGTTCTCATGCTCTCTCCTCCCTCCATTCTGCCTAATAATCAAGAGGTGGAGTGATCCAACAGAGGGAAGGAAGGAAGCTACCCAGGGATACAGGCAGGAAGGGAGCAGCCCAGAGAGCATTCATCATTAACAGCTCCTTGTAGGGAGGAACAATTCCTTGGAAGCAGGTCACCTTGGAAACTGGTGGAGGAAGGAGAAGGGCTTTGGAATTATTAGCATTTTATTTATTTTTTCCTTTCCAACCAACCCCCATCTTCCTGCTCCAACCCAATCAGTCATTGCCTACACTGAATGTCCCTTTGCTCCCAGCCTCAGTATTCTGATCTACAGGTTTTTCCATGCCAGTTTTCTCCATTGCATTTCTCTCTCTCTTATATATATTATCCCTCACCTCTGCAGTGAAATAGCACTGCTGCTGCAACCAGCTTGGCTCCAATGTACAATTTATTGTTCTTTGTTTAATGCACCCAAATTTCTGAGTCTCTAAGAGACTCTGACTCTTCACTATTGGCTTTCAGTGAATTCTCTTTCATCCACCTCACTTAGAAGCAGTACTCCGGCTTCTTGAATCCCGTGACACAGTGCAACTAAAAATGCAGCCTTCCTCTAATCTGCCATCTTGACTCTCTCTATAGTCACATATTTGAGATGAAGTTGGTTCAATGGAAGTGCTCTAGCTTTGAATCTTTGCCCTGAAGTCATTTCTCATGTTAGTAGTATTTTGCTGTCGGAAGCGTTTTATTCATGAGTAAACAAAACTCTGCTCCTTTGTGTTTTCTCTAAAATCTGCTCCAAAGTTAAATAGTTCTTTCTTATTTTTGTTTATTTTTCTTTATTCCACTTACCTTGCTCCTCCTCTATCTCATCATAGGCATCCTTTTCAACACATCTGGCTGGAAAAGGTCTTAGCCAAAATCATGAGTTCATTCAGTATCCTTTCTATATCTCATACTGTTACAGCAAGATTTTGCTAATTGTCTTCCTAGGATAAGTTGGGTCTTCTTTTTCTAGTTGGTCCTACTACTTTTTTTTGGACACTTCAAGTTTTCAGTAGGAGTCTGTATTTATGTCTAATTCCCAAATCAATGGTATGTGTTTTAACATTGGGTTATGTAGCATTCCACTTCTAGTTCCAACATAAATTAAAAAAAAAAAAAAAAAAAAAAAGGATGGAAGCAAACCCAAAAGTATTATAGAAAAAGATATATAGAATTCACTACATAAAAATTTAAAGCCTAATTATATCAACCTGTCTTACTGTAAGTAATGACAAAGACAAATAATTAATGAAATATTTGACCTAAGGTAGAAAGAGAATCAACCTCAAATAAAAAATGTAAAGTGATCTTAAAAATTTAACATTATATATCATAGACAAAAATGACTGTATCTTTGACATAATAACTTTACTCTGAATATATACTAAAGCAAAATAGAGGTATACTTAAATGTATTACCTTACGCATATTACAAAAAAGGTTAGAAAAAATAAAAAACGTATCTATGAATTAAAAATGAGATTGGTTAACTCAATCATAATATTTCAGTATTAAAAATAAGTCATTAAGTCATGTTTTCTGACAATGCTTGTGCACAGAGAAAAAAAGCTCAGAAAATATCAAACAAAAAAAATCAAGCCCAAAAAAGGAGGAATATATATCCAAATGTTGAATAGAGATATTTTTCTCATTTTCCACAGCAATTATATAATTTAAATAATTAAAAACCTCAATAAATACTGCCTAATATTTCCAGCCTTTGCTGGAAACTCATTTAATGTGTTCGAAATTTTGATTTTAAAGAATCAAAATTTTGTCTCTTAACTCCCTAAAACGGGATTTAGGCTGAGCACTTCAGCATCTTATGCCTATTAATATTTATCTGATATCTATAGGAGGTTAAAGCTGGTTAGGTGCTGGCATCACTGTGTTATAAGAAAGTAGAAAAATAAAGAAAGCAGATACCTGCTTTAAAAATCAATTATAAATAAATGTTTAAAAATGAGAATTTTTGTTTAGCCTAGCTTTAGGAACATGGGATTTGCAAAAGAAACTTTTCACTTATTCAACAATCTAGGCCTTAGAAATATGAAGTTGAAAAGATAACATTAAAATCACAAGGAAAAGACATTTTTACTTATTTGCTTGGAACATTGGGATACATGTAATTAATGACCAAAAGTACTTTAAAAATGAAGCTGCATTATATAATATCAGCCCTGGTGCTAACCTTTAGTAGAGTTCACAACAAATCAATTAATTCTTGATCATCCTGGAAGCACTGCCAAGTGTCATTAGTGCTGGAAGCCATAGGCAGCCACTGAGGACGTGCCCATGTTTACTTCCTAGAAGGCTGAGTTTTTTTAGAATGTGCAAAGAAGCTGGCCCCAACTGCACATTATAGCACAAGTAATTATTCATCAAAACTTGTCTTGCTGCAAGCAATTCATTCCTCTCTCCACAGATGTCCCCAACTCTGACCCAGAGCAGCATGAATGTGGGCTAAATATAGCAGCTACACAGTGTGGGCAAGCAGCCCTGGTGAGACTCTGCATCTAAGTGGTTTGCATACCCTTGGTTGCAGAGCTCTCTGCTAACCACATTAACCCTTGCAGAAGGGCTGGAAGGTGCACACTATGTCTTTATTCTTTGAGATATAAAGCATGATTCTTGTTGCAAATAAATTGTTCTTTGTCTTATATAAACCTTTTTTTTTTTTTCTGTTTAATGCATTTACCATTCTTTGTTTGTTTGTTTCTTTTTTAAAAAATCTTTCCTTCCACAGCTAGAGTGGGAGAGTGAGACTGTCAGTTCTTCCACTATCACTATATTTTCTGATTATACTACATGCTCAAAAGAACTTATTTATTATTATCCATTACGTGCAAGTGGAGGATAAACACGTGACATTGTGTCTTTAACATATTAGCCTGAGGAAACACAAGACTTAGGTAATAACCAGAGCAGCTTTTGACTCCAGACTTCAGTGGTGCTTCTATTCTAGGGTCCCTGGTTTCTTATTCCTAGGCTTGTTTCTGCTCTCCTCTTCCATAGAGGTTTGGTGAGAAGAATTCCAGCTTAAGAACTCGAAATACATCACCCAAGTAAATCTTTCTAAAAGCAGCCTTTAACCATCTTTTTGCTGATACATCTTTGTCTTGTTGACACAGGACACTGACCATCTTGGCTGGGGATCCACTTCACAGTTAGTCCAAAGGGCCTGGATTCCCTCATACTAATAGAATCACTGGACATGCCAAAGTTCCTAAGATGCTAAGGCTGATTAAGCTCAACTCTAACTCAAAAAAGAGGATGGTGGACAGATTTTGTTTCTGCTCTCAAGGAATTTATGATTTAACAATGGCTGTTGTTATAAATATAGCATTCCATGTAATTCTATTGCTGGATTTTTGAAGAATTGGTGAGCAGGAGACAGACTTTAATGTCTGGTCTATCCAGATGATAATGGAACATGAGCCCTTCCTTATGATTCTTGCCTAGGCAACTTTTCTTAATATTAAGAGTTAACTATTTAACACTCTCTATGTAGCAGGCATTGTTCTAAGTACTTTATCTGTGTTTATTCATTTTGTCCCCATAACAACCAAATTTTTAATATCCTTTTAAGAGACAAACTCAGCACTCAGAGTCACATCAGGAAAAAAAATAAATAAAATAAAAAAATAAAGGAACAGAACCAGAATTCAAATCCAGATGTTCTAATTTAAAAACACATATTTTAACTGTAATAATAATTGAGCATAGTTGGCATTGCATTTCTAGAACCGCAATGTATATTCTTTGGATTATTATTTCACTAAATGCAATTCAGAATAGGAGGTTCTGGGGATATATAAGCTTGGAAAACATCGCATATGCCTTGTGTGTGAATAATTACACATTTCAATATATTAAAGTCTCATATATAAATACTGCTCAGAGAAAGATACTTTAATTTTAACACAAATTTTCCAAACATCCTTGCCTATGAAATACTTTTTCACCATATAATTCCTTAACATGTTGCTGAAGACTTTAGAAAAATCTGCTTTTAGAAATAATGTCTTGGTAGAAAAGAATATAAGAAAGAATGATGTTGAAAAAGACTCCTAGTGATAAAATAAGATAAAGGTCCCTACAATATTGAAAACGTGGTCAAAGTTTTTGTGTTACATTTCAGTAAAAGATGACTTAAATATTAGCTTCCTGTGTTTTTTCTTTGTCTCTACCTCTGTTTCCATCTGTTATTGATATTTCCAAAAATCTACTTGGTATGCTTCATGTTAGTCATATCTAACATATCACAGAAAAGGCAAAACTTAATTTATATATATACATTTTAATATCAAATGTTTAAAGAAGAAGAACGTACATTTAGACAAGTATATCCCATGTGCTGGCTAAATTACTTTCAGGAAATGAACACATGTGTGAAATCAGTATCCAAATCCAGAAAGAGCATTACTGCACACCCAGAAGGTGCTCCCTCTCACCTGACTACCCAGGCACTGGCCAGGGTAACCTCCACCCCTATGTCCATAGGTTTGTTTTTAATCCCATGTTTTATAGCTATACTGAAGTATAATAGGCACATATTAATCTTTATATATATTTAGGATGTACTTTTTATGATTTTTTTATATATATCACACAAAATTAAGATAAAGAACATACCCACTATCCCTACACTTTTCTGACTTTTGTGATTTCCCCATCCTCTAGCAAAAACTAACCTGTTATATATTACTACCGATTTTGTATTTTTCTCAAATTTTAGATAAATAGAATCACAATATGCATCTTGTAATTTTTTTAATGGAGCCTGGATTATTCACTTAGCATAATTATTTTAAGATTCTTTCATAATAATAGTGCATTTTGCTCTTTTTTTCTTTTTATTGCTGAGTACTATCCCATTTTATGGATATATCATAATTGGTGTATCTTTTTACCAGTTGATGAGCATTTGACATGTTTACATTTTTGACTATTACAAATATAAGTGTTCTAGAAACATATCTGCACATGAATCCATGCCTTCATTTTCTCTTGTAAATACCTAGGAGTGGTGTGATTGTGTCACGTGCTTAGCATATGTTTAACATTTTATGGAATCGCCCAACTTTTCTAACGTGAATAGATTTGTATTTACATCCCCATCCAGTAGCATGCAGTATTCCAGTTGCTCCATATCCTCATATCCTCACCAGCAATTGGTTTGGCCAGGTTTTTTTCATTTTAGCCATTCTGGTGTGTGTGTATAGAGATATAGTTTTGAGACTTAATTTGCGATTCTTTAATCTTTCTGCATGTTTTTTTTGCTATATACCTCTTCATTGGTAAAATATTGTTTCAAATATGCAGCTCTCTTTTTTAAAAAAATGAGACTTGAAAGTTCTTTCTCTGTTTTAGATACAGACTCTTAGTTTTATGTCATTTTTGTGAATATTTTCTTGCTATTTGTAGCTTGCCATTCCTTTCTGAGAGTGAAATTTGAAGAACAAATGTTCATTTTGATGATGTTTCATTTATGCTATGTCCCTCTGTCTGTCTGTCTCTCTGACTCTCTCTCTTTCTCCCTCTAATATGGCATACCTTTTATGTTGTATTTGAGAAACTGTTGGCTGGGACTGTGGCTCAGCTGTAGAGCTATTGCTTAGCATGTGGGAGGCCCTGGGTTTGATTCTCAGCACCACATAAAAATAAATAAAATAAAGATACTGTGTCCAACTACAACTAAAAAATAAATATTCAAAGAAAAAACAAGGAAACTGTTGGCAAACTCAGGGACACTGAGATTTTCTCCTTTGTCTTCTAAAAGCTTTGCAGATCTAGCTCTTAGATTTAGGACTCTGATAGTTTCAAGAAATAGACATATGCTCTGACTTTGAACCTAATTTTTCTATTAGTTCAAACCATGCTATTAATACCATGAGTAATAGAGTAAAAATAATCCACTGATTGATGGAAAATTTTACCAATTGGTGCTGTAAGATCTTAGTAAAACTATGACATTTTTATATGTTCTGTAGTAGGACAGTCCTACTACAAGTATTTAACAATACTGGGCCAGTAAATACTTTCTCAAGTATCCTTTTCTACGTGACCCCCAACACACATACATACACATGTACACACACATGTACTGAGAAAATTCCATGTGAGTGCACAGCAAGAAAGATGCACTCTGTAAACAAGGAAGAGATCCCTTTCCAGACTTGGACCTTAGAGGCACTGTAATCTCAGACTTATAGCCTCCACAACTATACAGAAATAAGTTTGTGTTCTTCAAGCTACTCACCAGTCTGTGGTATTTTGTTATGGCAGCCCCAGAAGACTAATGAACAAGCCCATCTAATCACACTTTCTTATAGATTTCTTTGTTATAATAGTTGCTAATTCACTGCATGCAGTGGATTTGCTGATTAATGTAGAAGATTTAGGAATCATTTACAAGTGATCCATTCTGAGTATTCTGGTATTGTCTCATCAGTTTACTTCTGGGCTATTGTTATTACAACCACAGAATCATTGAGTTGCAACCTATTAAAGTCTATTAAATAGCATCTCTTTCCAGAATGTGAACAAATATAACTTATTTTTTTCATAGAAAATATACAACATCTTAAGATGAAACTTCATTTTTCTAAGAAATTATCTAGGCTAGCTAATGTCTTCTTTTGATTTGAGGATAATTGAATAAAAGAAGAATGATTTATCAATGAATGATTTATCAATAAATGATTTTTAACTTATTTTGTTGAGGAGGTATCTGAACTAATAGTAGGCCTTTTAGGTGTTATATATATATATTTTAAGTTTCCTAATACATTTATTTTTATGAGGAAGATAAAAAGACTGGTCTCATGGAAATTCTTTGTTTTCTTAAACATTTAGTTTCTTAATATTTCCAATATAAAATTACGGGTGTTTTATCTATGTACTATTTTGAGTCTGAGGTACCTCCACTAATTAGTGAGGAAAACTCCATTACCCTATTTACCTAGTATAAAATATTAGTGGTGCAGTCTTCATATTAGTAGGCCCTACTTGTTCATATTCTCAGGAACTTGCAAGCTCTTCATAGGAACCACATTGATCAGGAACTTAAGATGGAATATGGTTTTGACAAGATGAAATTGTTTTTGAATAATAAATCTACAAATACTTACAGTCAGCTGAAAAACTAAACTGTCTTCATTTTTCTAAATACTATTAATCCAGTATAGAAGATTGATTAAAAGAAAATCATCCCAAATCCTAAAGAGTCTAATAAAAATTCTGACATTTAGTTAATTTTTTCCCAGTATTTTTGTATACATATTCTGCATACACCATTGTAACTGGATTAATAATAAAGTAATGCAAGTTTAGGAATAAATGATGCAACTATAACTCTTCTCTGCACTGTTTATCCCTATTAAAAACAAACAAACAGGGGCTGGGGTTGTGGCTCAGTGGAAGAGCACTCCTCTAGCATCTGGAAGGAGGGGCTGGGTTCTATCCTCAGCACCACATAAAAATAAATAAATAAAATAAAGGTATTGGGTCCAACTACAACTAAAAAAATATTTAAAAAACAAACAAACAAACAAGGAAAACTAAAAGCTTCATGACTTGGAATTGTCCTATATGAGTTACAAACTTACAATTGTCTTTGATCAGACCAAAACTCTTTAGAAAAAATTTAAACAACAGTATCTTAACATAGTTCTCTGGGGAAAATCAACAACTTTTGGCTAGAATCCAACACTCCCCCTACCCTGCCCCTTAATGACAATGTCCCAAATTAGAACATAGATACAGGAAAGTAAACATCCAGACAAGAAATCAAATATTTAGGTAATTATGAAGTTCTCCCCAAACCTCCAGATGTTTGATATTCTGTAAAGAAAATATCACATGACTGTATTTTCCACTTTACATCTGGAAGCCTTGCTAGTAGATGCATTCTCTTGGCTGTTTATATGAAACATTCATTTCTTGTCATAATTCTTTAGAATGTAGAAGATTATAAACAGCAGAGATGAAATAAATTATATATCTCTCACATATTAGTCAAGCTAAAACTCTAGAGATGTTTGAAAATCAGTAGATTTATTATAAACATAAAATGAGTATTCTTTTGTCTTTTTACAGTTATGCAAGACTTGAATAACATTAACTTATGCTTATATTTACAATTGAAAATCTTGCAATTATTAAAGTTTCTTTTTCCCCCCATTGGTAGCTCCTTATGGATTTTTTTGTAACACCTTTGACATTAAACAGGATGCAACACCACAAAATCTTGCTCAGATGTCACAAAATCAAATACACTGAGGACCAAAATGGGAAATATTAATTAAATAAGTGGGAAGATAACAGGAACTCCATGGGACAGTCAGGGAGTGGACTGAATTGCTTACCAAAGGATGCAAACCTTAAAGTGGGGAGTGGGGAAGGGGGATGTTGGTCAATGACACAAAATTTCAGTTAGAGAGGTGATTTCAAGATATCTATTTTTCAACATAGAGACTACAGGTAATGATATATTCTTGAAAAATGCTAAGAAATTGGATATAAAGTGTTTTCACCAAAAAATACATTACTACATGGGTTAATTTATGTCTTAATTAGTTAGATTTCTCCACTTCACAATGTACACCTACTAAGTATGGTATACTTAATAAATATATACCTGTTAATTAAAAAATAATAAGAAAAGTGGCTGGGTATGATGGTACATGCCTGTAATCCCAGTGGCAGGAGGATCATGAGTTCTAAGCCAGCCTCAGAAATTTTGTGAGGTGCTAAGCAACTTAGTGAGACCTTGTCTCTAATAAAATATAAAATAGGGCTAGGAATGTGGCTCAGTGGACGAATGTCCCTGTGTTAAATCTCTGACACCCCCCTCCAAAACAATAAGAAGAGTACAGTAAGAATCTATTAAAAAAATGCCTGTTAACTAAATTTTGCTTAAGAACTATCCAGTTTTAAACTTTTGATTTTAGTCTAATTTCTTTTATGGAAAAAATGCAATGCAGTTTATAAAACTAGAATGCAGCCTACATAAAACTACAATCCAATATTCTGATCCTTAATCTAATATTCTGTGCAATCCCATTCCTTTTCTTCATGCTGTTTATAGTACATTAATATATTTTCCAGCATATTCTTTTATAGAATGATTAGGTTACCAGAGCCTTTAAGTAACATAGACATGAATTCAGAAAGGCTAGCTTTAAAGAAAAATTACCATGTTACTTTTGTGTATTGCAGTTATTGCATACATTGGCTTTGGAGTTTCAATTAGCTCATGGGCCAATTCCATTATTTAAAAGCTGTGTGACCATATTTTATACTGGATGGCTGCCTGATTTACTAAACTGATTAAATAAAATTTAACTGCTGGGCATGGTAGTGCATGTCTGCAATCCCAGCAGCTCAGGAGCATTATGAGTTCAAATTCAGACTCAAAACATTAGTGAAGCCCTAAGTAACTAAATGAGACTCTGATTCAAATTTTTTTAAAAAAGGGCTGGGAATGTGGCTCTCTGGTTCAGTGCCACTGGGTTAAATCCCCACTACCAAAAATAAATAAATATTTTCCACTGAGTCCTTACCAATTGCAAAGAATCTTCCTAGGTGCTGGAGACATGGGTGCTCAAGGAAGTTGCAATTTAACAGGATTCAGATCAAGAAGAAATTGTCAGTATTTCTAGATAGGGAAGAGGAGAGGGAGGGAAAGGAAGGAGGCAGGGGAATACCAACAATGATGGAATGTGATGGACAATATTATCCAAATACATGTATGAAGACACAAATTGGGTGTAAACATACTTTGTATACAGAGATATTAAAAATTGTGGTATATATGTTTAATAATAATTGTAATGCAAAAACCCCACAAAAACAAAGCACATGTATAAAGACATGAATTGGCATGAACACACTTTATATATAAAGATATGAAAAATTGTGCTGTATATGTCTAATAATAATTGTAATGCATTCCGCTGTCATGTATTAAAAAATAAAACCAATAAAAAAGAAACTGCAAATAAAAAAATAAATAAATAAATAAAAGCTGTGTGACAATGGGACAATGAGTCATTTCACCTCTATGACCTTCAGAGAGCTCATTCTTAATATAGGAAGCCAAGAGGATGCATTCAGAGGGTTGTTGTGAGAAATAAATGAGATGCTGTCCATAAAGCACTTAGCTCCATGCAAGCAAAATACTAAATGTGCAATAAATATTGTTTATTTTGGTTGTGTTATGCAAGTTGTCATTTATGAATTGTAATTTTGGGAATTAGCTATTATCTGTCTATTTTTTGCTTACTACATCTAATCTTCTGTGCTTATTTAAGATTTGAAAAATAGATTTATTCATCCATGCATTCATTTAACAAATGTTTATTCAACATTTAATCTGTGTGAGACATTTTTCTAGGCACAGGGTTTAAAATGAAAGAAAAAACACAAAGTTCATGCCATCATGAGGTGTGCAGTCCAGTGGAAGAAATAAAATAACTACTTGGAGAGAGAGAGAGAGAGAGAGAGAGAGAGAGAGAGAGAGAGAGAACGTAAGAGAGAGGAAGGACTCATGTGGTGATGCCTGTTTTGATGAAAAGAAATGATTTGAAAATTTCATTCCAGGTCAAGGGTGACAGAATCATATGGTTTCTTAGATGGGAACATTTTAGAATATTCAACGATTTTTAGAAAGCCCAGTGATACCACAGCCAAGGAAGAGAGGGGTTGAACTTTTAGAGTTGTGGCAAAAGAGGGAATCAGGAGCCTGATTATGTACAGCTGTGGGACTTGATGACACATTTCTACATTTTTCAAAACAAGATAAGTTGTTAGAGGATTTTGAATAGAAAATTGTCTTGAAATGTGTTAGGCAACTATGGGGAGTCAGTGAGTGGGCAGAGGTCTGGGGAACGAGGAGGCTGGAGACTTCTTTGAGAGGAGGCTGGTAGGATTGGATGAGGTCATGTAGGGAGTGTTGGAGAGAAAGTAAAACAGGGCAGAAAACTGACAAATTTCAAAATTTTGAGGCTCAGAAGTAAAGAAAGGTAAGGAATGGATTCTTTTTTTTTTTTTTTTTCACTCAAGCAAAATGGGACATTGTTGCTTATTTTTTGACCCTCCTTATTTTACCAGTGATTTTATACCAATTAGAACTTACAATTGTGTATTTGATTTTTTTGTTTGTCATTAGTTTCTCCTAGTCTTGTAAATGGTGAAATAGAAATTTGGTGAAATCTGTTTCAAGTCACATATTCTACAGTGAGTGTGGAATCTACAGGTAAAAGAAAGTAGGAAGACCAATATTCCTTCTCTGACCACTCTATTCTATTTGCAGATGCTGCTGAGTAGAAATGAAGGTAATCGCTGAACAATTATTATGGGTAGAAATACAAAATCAAATCTAATTAGTGGGAAATTTAAATCATGGACTTAAGATGACATCTTACAGTGAAATGACGACTTCCCATGAGAAGGCAAATGTCTCAGTATCAGAGTGAAAGTAAATATTAATATTAATAGCTGGCAACAGTGGGAACATTCTCTCTACAGGAAAATACCCAGATACATTACCTTGAGTGGAATATGAGACCATGGGAAGTGGATTGGAGGAAGTCCAGGAAACAGAAGGAGAGCAAAGCCCCTCTTCATTGGAAATTCAGAAACAGGAAGGAGAAAGTTATAAGAAAAAGCAAGGCTAAATCTGATGATTACTGTTAACTTGTTATTGCTGCAGCAATTTAAACTGTTTAAACTCTGAGACTTCACAGTGTGCTGCTTACACAATGCCTTCCGTAAGTGCTTTTGCATGTCTGTGTCTGAATGTATTTATAGATTTTTTAAAAAATAAAAATAAAAACCAAAACAAAGTGTTGAGATTAACACCAGAACAGGCAATAACGAATTCAAAACTTTTCTTGAGATAACAAATTCAATAACAAATTCAAAACTTGGGGTTAGAAATGGGGGTGAGAATGAGCAGAAGACAAACCTGACCTCCTCCACCCACCTTGTAATTGGTTGCTGCATGCACATTGGTAAGGATTTAACTAGCTAGGAATTGTGAACTGGAAATTTGAACCAATCTTCAGTTAAACCTTAAAGAGCAAACTATTACATGTATACATATTTTTGCACTCTTGGCCTAGGTTTGAGGCTTAGCCTGAGGTTAGGCAGCCCCCCCCCCCCGCCATCTTCAGCAGTTTATCATGTATGTCCATACCTGTAAGCACTTCTCTTCTGAGCTCTCAATTTCAGGACAATATACACCTTCCATATTCAGCCCAAGGCTTGGTACCAGACAACTAGAGATAGCCCCTATGTCCTAGGTCAGCTGGATTAGAATCTCCAGGGGATGTGAAATAGGAAAGTGTTTTAAGTTTTTAGGTGATTCCAGTATACACACTGATATAGGAAATTTAAAAAAATATTAATATGAGAGATATACAAAAGCTACTGTCTCTTCCTCATGGACTTTAATTCTATATTGAAATCCTGAATCTACTGGGTACTACTGTGTTACATACAGTTACTTACCTTCTTTGAGATTTCAGTGTCCTTGTTTGTAAAATGAGAATAATAGCTTGCTGACTTAGTGCAATGATTCAATAAGAACTTTTCTAAAGCTATCCAGAAAATTGCCCATGCTTGAAAAATAGTAGCTATTATTATCACTCTTTGAATGTAAAGAGTGGAAACCATATGTTAGAAAAATGTGTTTTACAAGGGTCAGAGGAAGCAGATATTTAGAAAATTAAAAAATAGAAGAGTTAAATCCTTCAATACTGAAAGGATTGTGTGGCTCAAATTTATCAAACTGATATTGTCCTATAAAAATATTAGATATTATGGTATTTAATCCAAAACTTTTGTTCTATGTTGTAAGTATTCATTCATTTAGTTTGTAGGTGTTCATCCAGGATTCATTTTTTTAATTTTAGTTGATTGTTTTGTGGGCAGTCTGGATGGTTTTCTGCTTGATGACATACTTTTAGTCACTGTGTATGAGTTGTTGGTGTTTACCAAGAAGATTTTGATACCTGCACAACAAATGTATTGAAAAAAAAGGCACATCACTCCCAGCGATGGGAGAGGCTGAGGCAGGAGGATCCCAAGTGTTTCTATCAGCTTTTTTGCAATCAAAAGATCTTACAAGAACAATTGGAGGAAGAAAGTTTATTTGAATTTCATGGTTTCAGAGGTCTTAGTCCATACATGGCCAGCTCCATTCCTCGGGGTGCAAGGTGAGGCAGAACATCATGGCAGAAGGGTGTGGAGGAGGAAAGCAACTTAGGACATCACACCAAGAAGGAGAGAGAGAGAGAGAAACTCCACTTGCCAGTTACAAAATGTGTACCCCAAAGGAGTGTCCCCAATGACCTAGCTCCTCCAGTCACACCCTACCTACTTTCAGTCACCACTTGGTGAATCCCTACCAAGAGATTAATGCACCAGTTAGGTTAAGGATCTCATAACCTAATCATTTCACCTCTAAACCTTCTTGCAATATTTACACAATTCATATTTAACTATAATACTAAGTTTGAGGCAACTCTTATCAATTTAGCAAGATCCTGTGTGAAAACAAAAGTAAAGGAGATGGGAGTGTAGCCCAGTGGTACAGAGTCCCTGGGTTCAATCAATCCCACCTATGCACGAAGCACATAGCATAATAAAGGAATGCCAAGTTTCAATGATGAAGCAATTACTAAGCAAGTTTTAGATAAAATTTCTCAAATTGGAAGCCATTAGAGCAATTGGTAATGAAAATGTTTCTAAATATGGGATGATCTAGTATTCAGCATGATGCTGTTTTCTGTACTCTGTTTTACTACAAATGGCCCAAAGCAGGATAATATTTTCAACTAGATTTAATGCTGATACTCAACTTGTTTCAATAACAAATGCAATTTCCTCTTAGAATTAACAACATACTGAACTGTTAAAGTCCACTTGAAGTCACCCACATTGCTCTAAAATCACAATTACTGACACTATTTGTATTGCAAAAAATAAAAGGAAAGATGTGATTATGTAGTTTTGCTTGAGACAACTATCCTTACTCTCTTTACTACTCTATGGTTGGATGATATTGAATAAGTAGCCTCCATGAGCCCATTTATTCATTTACAGAATTAGAAATGATAATATCTGCAATATATATATATATATATATATATATATATATATATATCTTTATGATTATGTACATGAAATAAATTGATACATGTAGAAAATTTAAACTTTCAAGCATATTCAATACATATTCATTACTATTTATTTTAAATACATGCTGTTATTGTAATGCTCAGAATGTTTGACTAGGCTACCCTTCCTTATGTTTTCACTACTTCCATTCAGAATCAAACTAATCTGGGTGTTCTCTAACTTATTTGTTGTCTCTAGATTCACACCACCAGGGACCTTATAGGTCACTGCCATTCATTCACTCCACAGGGACAGAAATTACCAAAGGGAAATTGGCATTTGTGCTCTTCAATTCAGCTCTCTTTGGGAAGTGGAATGAAGACCTGGGCTCTCAGCTGCCAGAGGTACTGTGAAGTTGGCAAGAGCTGTGTTTTTTTCTGATTGCACTTGGGTTTCTCCCAGACCTAGTGAGGGTGGTTCAACCTTGAATCAGGAGATCTACATTCTAATTTTAGCCCACCACAGACAAAGCAATTTTATTCTTGTTATTTAAATTCTCTCTGTTCTCAGTTTCAGCAGATTTCAAATAAATATGCTCGTTTTACTCCTGGCCTGCTGCACAAGGCTCTGTGAGGAAAATTTCTGTGGATTAGACTGCTGAGAATTATTACAGACAGATTTATCTTCCTCTTGAGCAGTTTAAGGCTCAGGACTGTGAACCTCAGAACAGAATGTCAGTGTATAGAAAGCAATTATCTGTTTCCTTCACAATGACAATTTCCCATGATCCTTTCATTTTGTCAGTAAAAATAGAAATGAAGTATCTAGCAATTGTTAAGGTTTCATTTTTTTTCCCTTTTTTTCCTGCAAGGGGAAGGTTCTATTTTCAAAGTCTCAGCTTCTCAAGAAGCTTATCAGTTCACAAAAACTCTTTCTGAGGCCAGGCGTCTCTTACTCAAACTTAAGTGACAAGCTGATACAACTGCATTTCTTTTCAGACAAGTCATTTCATGCCTTTGCTTTTATTGCCAAGAAAACTTTGAGGAAGAAAATAAAAGAGCATCATTACATCACTTTCAGTTAAAATAGCACGTGCATCTCTACTCAATGAGCATAACCGTAAATAGAAACTCACTATCCATTCAAATATGGAGCCCATTTGTGGGAACCTTGGGGGCTATCGATCAGAAAAATTAAAACATGTCTCATGTCCTCTATAAGACAACAAAGCAAAACATGTTCAGTCAAATATTATTTCCCTAGAATCTGATGTCCTTGAAAAGGAAGTAGCTTTTAATATACTAATTAAGCTCCTGTCTTTAATGATATTATGAACACCAGGGAGAGAAGAGACAGACAGAAAATAGTTCATTCTTGTGAATCTCAAACATACCATCTCTGTCTATAAAGACTATAACAAATTAAGGAGACCTCAGTTTACAAAGGAGGCCCATAAATGAAATTCCTTTTTTTTTTTTTTCATGATATTGGTGATTGAACCCAGGGGCGCTTAACCGCTTAACCATTGAGTCATATCCCCAAGCTCTTTTTATTTTGGGGACAGGGTCTCATTTTGCTTAGGGCCTCTCTAAATTGCTGAGATTGACTTTGAACTTACAATCTTCCTTCCTTAACCTTCTGAGGCTCTGGGATAACAGACATGAACCATAGCACCCAACTCCATAAATGAAATTTTCGTTAACAATTTTGTTAGGGTGGTACAGGTTCTTGCTTTTTAGGCATTAATTCCTTTCCAGTGTATAATTAATAATATGTAATCACAGTGGATATATGTAATTCTGAAAAAATTTTCCTTTAAAAGCAATGCTGCAGTAAGGTCAACAGATAACAGGATTAAATATACCAAAAGGAAAGTGCATTTCTCAAGATGATAAGGCTTTTTTTTTTTCCCCTAGAAAAAAGTATCATTTTTTAAAAGATTTCTGAAGTGGACATGATTGCAACAAGGCATTTAATTGAACAGATAGCACAGATAGCAGCAAATGAGTGCTTTGGTTTGAGCATGCATTTGACTCCAATCACTAATTTTGGATTCATCTCTATTCTTCTGAAATGATAGTAAAGAAATACAGTGTTATAAACTTGCAAGGACAAAGAGGAAAGGAGATAGATGATGAGAATATCTGGTGAAATAGAAACTCAAGAAGCAGAAAGCTGAAGCTTGCAGATGGAAAAGCCCAGTAGAAGCAAGAAGGTTCATTCTGTGTAAAGACAGAAGCTCTTGAATCAGAGGCATTAACTGTTTCCGAAGTTGGGACTCAAACAGGATTTCAAAGTACAAATATAGGTTGAAAGAACACGTGATTTATGGAGGATATTAGGATACTTTTGAGAGTAGAAGGGTCCATGTTTAGCTGTGAAACACTGAGCGGCATAAATCAGACTGTCCTGGTTATAAACATTTTGCTCTCTATTGAAAATACCTATTCAAGTCCTTGATTTTTTAATGGGATTGTATACCTTTTTGTAAAGTGCTTTGCAGGTGTTTTTTAATATTTGTTTTTGTTTTGTTTGTTTATTTTGGGCACTGGTCATGGACACTTAACCACTGTGCTACATCCCCATCCCTTTTTATTTTTTATTTTGAGACAGGATATCTCTAATTTGGTTAGGACTTGCTAAATTGCTGAGGCTGTCTTTGAACTTGCAATCCTCCTGCCTCAACCTCCAGAGCCACTGGGATTACAGGCATGCACCACCTTGCAGGGATTCTTTATACACATTGTTTTTGATATTAATCCTTATCAAAAATGTATTACACATCTTCTACTTTGTGACTTCTCTTTTAACTGTTAGAATTTTTTTTAAAAAAATATAGTTCTTAATTTCTGTATCACCAAATATACTCATTTTTTCCTTTCATATTAGTACTTGTTATGCCCTATCTTGGATATAAAGATATTTGTGTGCATTTTTTTCTAACTATGAGAAGTTTAGGTTTCATATTTATATTTTAGTACTCTTGGAATTTATTTTGTACATAGTATGAAATAAGTAGCAAGCTATATATATAATATATAACTTATATTTTTTATGTATGCATAAGATTTCTAAATACCCATATCCCAACAAATTTTGCTTTTATAGTCAATTGCACACATGTAAGTCATGGCTGTGTTTCTGACCTTTGAAAATTAAATTTTATTTTACTGTACTTAATTTTTCTACATGGAACAGTAACATGCTAGATTTATTTAAATAGTTTTAAAGAATTATCTACTAAAGGATGTTTTCTCACCTGATTCTTCTTTAAGAGTGTCATGAATACAGTTGGTTCTTTGCATTTTTAATATTTTTTTTATAATTAGTTTTTCAAATTCCACAAATATCACTCTTGGAATTTTAATAGGAATTAAATCTATAGGTCAATCTAAAGAGCACTACCACTTTATAATAATGAATTTTTCAATCCATGCATTTGTGAATTTCCCATTTATTCAGATTTTATTTAATATTTATGAATTGAAGTTTTATGTTTTTTCATGGTCTTTTAATTCACTGCTTCCTCTGCCTAGCAACTCTGCACAACACTGAGCAGTAGATAGTGGACCTTCTTTTCCTGAGCCCTCTTTTTATGGAAGCCCTCCAGTGCTTCTATAAGTGTAAAGTTTGCTCTACAATAAATTGTAAATATCCCTATTAAGTAAAGAGAATTCCTGTTTGTCCCTGTAGTTTTATAAGAGCTGTTAACACAAATAATGGTTAATTTTGTCAAAAGTTTTCTCTATATCTACCAAGACCATCTCATGATTTTTTTTTTCTCCTTTAACCTATTTTTGTGACAAAATATATTGAATTGTGTCCTGGGCTAAACCAAACATTTTCATCACATATAATCATTTCTATTTATTACAGAATCAACGGTTTCTGAGTTTTGCAACTGTATTAAAAATAAAGTTGACCTCTAATTCCGCTCCCCCCTTTTACTATCTTTTTAAAATAACTCCATAAAATGAATTGGAATGTGTTATTTATTTATTTTTCTTTGGAATTATTTGTGTAAGATCAGAATTATTTCTTCTGTGAGTGTTTATTGGAACTTGTCAGTGAAGCCATATGTTCCTGGAGTTTTCTTTGTGGGAAGATATTTAACTTATTTTGTTTAAAAAATGGTAATAGGAATGTTCATATTTAGTATTTCTTCTTATTTTTGCCTAGTAATTTGAAGAGTTTTTTTTTTAATCTAATAACTTTTTTGATCTATCTAATGATCACTCATTCCTTATATGGGTTATTGTGACTTTTTTCTTGATTTATTCACCCTATAGATTTGCCAATTTTTATGCTGTTTTATAACCAACTTTTGGCTTTGTTGCTCATCTATTATATCAGTATTATTTTTCACTTATTTTATTAATTTCTGTTCTTACTGATTTTATTTCTTCCTTGTAATTTCTTTGGGCTTTTTCCATCCTCATTTTAGTAGCATCTTACAATGGATGCTTTGTCTTTCAATTTTGATCTCATTTTTCAAGATATGCACCTACAGCTATGATTGTTCCTCTTAGTTTTGCTTAATCTCTTTTGACAATTTTCTTATACTGCCTGCTATTTGAGTCATTATTCAATTTGTAATACTTTAGTTTCCATTTTCCATTATAATTTTTTCTTTGCTCAATTAGTTATTTAAACACATGGCTTAAAATTTTTAATTTAATTTTAATTTTTAAACACATATTTAGTTTAGATAAATAAAAGAATGTGTTCATATTATTATAATACCTATAAAAATTCAAGATGCTACTATACATTATTTTTGTTTCATACAATCAATGTTTGTTTTTGTACACATTTTAAGCCACTTTTTCTATTCTTAGTTGTTTCTTACAGCCAAAAACATTAATCTGGAAGCACTTCCTTTTTATATATAATATAAATAGAAGTTTTGTTAGTAAGTGCTGCTGGTGACTACTCAATGTTTTTCATCTGAAAATGTAATAATATTAGCACATTTTTAAAGATAGGTAATTCTACGTTGAGAGTTAGTGTACTTCAACATTTTAAAATCAAAACTGAGTTGACTTTTGACTTTTATTGTGCTTTTATAAGTTTGGATATCAGGTTGTTTTGCAAACACTGCAGCTGTGTTTCTGGTTGTTTTTAATAATTTCTTTTCCTTGGTATTTTTCAGTTTCATTGCAATACTTCCACTGTGGTCATCTTCTTGTTTTATCCACTCTTCTCTTAATTCTTTTGATTCTTGCTGTATCTTTCTCTTTTTTTGTATCTGCAGTTCATAAATCTCTTTTCTTTTGTGTTCAGAGTATTGCCAAGTATCTTCATTACTGTCTTTATTTTAGTGATTGCATATTTATTTCTAGAATATCTGCTCGTAGTTCCTCAAGTCTGCATTTTCACTTATAATTTTTCCCTGCAGATATTTTCATGTCAACTCTATCCGCCACATTTAATGATAAAAATGCCACCCTTTATATCATTAAATATGGTGAACATAATTTTAAAATATGATTGTAATTCTATTATGAAGTCACATGGATCTGATTTTTTGCTCACTAGCTTTTGTTGGTGCACATATGTCAGAGAACAAATAATGGAATTTCTAAGATTTACACCTATGTTCTACATAACTAGGTAAACAAGGAGAATAAAATAATGTTGTAGCAAATGTCCTTGAAACCTCAATTAACACAATAAATAGTTTTTTTGTTTTGTTTTGTTTTTATGCAGTCTTCTGTCGATTTAAGTGACTCTTGCGGCAGTTACCTTCCAGCTAATCTGGGAACCTAAGATATGCTACTTTATGTAGCTTGAGTTGGCAAGAATATTCTGGATTATTTGGTGGCCCAAAGTAACCACACAGCTTCTCTGTAAATCAAAGAGGATGGTGAGGAAATCAGTCTGAAGACTAGAGGATGCTGCACTGTGAGGATGCACGATGGGGAGCTGTCAGTCAGTGAGTCTAGGCATTCTCTAATAGCTGCAAAAGTCAAGGAAGTGGATTTTCCTCTGGAGTATCTACATGCATTACAGTTGACATCTTTGAGTGTAGCTTTGAAACACCATTTTGAATTTCTTAACTTAAAACTGAAATAATAAAATTTGCATTGTTTATGCCATTGTGTTTATGGGAATTTGTTACAGAAACAACAGGAAACAAACTCAGTATTATTGTGAGTCACCACTTGAACACTTCCCAGCTTGTGTCAATTTGTTGATTTTAGCCCAGAAGATCCATTTCAGACTTCTGGCTCCAGAACTCTAAGATGATAGATTAGTTTTAAGCTAATAGAATTGTGTTATACATGTTAATAGCATTGGGAAACTAAGCAAGATGTCAAATTATCCAGTTTCAGTTATTTAGGAGTTTGATCTTTGGGCTCTGCCGTCTTACCACGAGGTTTCTTTCATAATCAATGCAACAGAGAAATAAAGGTATGAAATGAGGTTGTCACTGTCTGAGCGACAGTTCATAGTGTTTGAGGCCTCTGTCTCTTCCATTACAGTGACTTTGTTCATGTGCCTGCACAGCGTTTTAATTTGGGGATGGCCAGTGACACATGCTAGTCAATAGAAATTGGACAATTCATTTTTCACTTGACTCTTGAATGTAGTGTTAAAAGACAAAAATTACAACAAATTAAGCTATAGATTAACTGGTTTTTATTCATGAGTTATGAATTGGAACAGCCTCTATTCTACAAAACAGGATGAGAGTTCCTTCCCTCTGGGCAATGCCAGAGTTTTTATAAAGTATGAAAATGGAGGAACAATGGACTAAAAAGTTCATAGATTAACATCAATTACTTCCAGTTTATTTTTTATTTCCTTTTAAATAAGGATAAATGCACTCTTAGATAGGGCAAAGGGGTGGGAGGGAAAGGGAGGGGTCAGGGGTTTAGCAAGGATGGTGGAATGTGATGACATCATTATCCAAAGTACATGTATGAAGACATAAATTGATGTCAATATACTTTATATACAACCAGAGATATGAAAAACTATGCTGTATATGTGTAATAAGAATTTAATGCATTCCGCTGTCACTTAGTTTTTAAAAATCAATTTAAAAAATTAAAAAAAAAAGGATTGAAGACAACAGGGATCCCATATTACTTTGACTCAGATACAGTGCAAGTTCCTGTTCATAAGAAAAAGCTGGTTTGTTTGGGGCTGGATCTGCTTCCTTTTAAAATTTCAGTTTAGTTATATGGCATTTAGCATAAGTTGTTTCATTTTGCTTTGTTCTGATTTGTGGAAGCTAACGTAGGAGCTAAAAACAATGGCTTCCCATTTTTGTTTAGCAGTGCACTGTCTTCTGGAAGGTGTTAGTGCATGATGAAGCATGCCAGCTCCCATCTGCTTACCCCTAAATTCTACTGCAGATCTCTGACTCTAACCTTTCTGACATTTTCTTTGTAGGATCCTGATCAGCTAGCCATGTCATTCCCTATTGCCTGTGAGTCTACAAATGGTCTCATCTCAGTCCATTTTCTCCTACAAAGTACATGATCATCTTTGCCATTTGTCACTTCATTGCTAGATCACCCTTGAGTGTGGATTCAGTACAACTGCTGTTATTTTGGCTTGCCACCAAACTTGGAGCAGACCCATTTTTAATCAATTCTTGGCATGGGTCACCACATACTAACACCCAACAGAACATACTCATGAAACAACTCGTGCTAAATGCTGTGTAACCAAGCTGAAACTTTAATGAAGCAAATAAAGACTTTCTATGAACAGGAAAATATAATCTCTGTCTCAGTACTTTAGACATGATCTGAGAGAGGGCCACTGGTGAAACTGTAGTGGACAACTTAGAGATCAACTTAATTTTTTAACACACTTGCAAAACTCATAAACCAAGGATTCAGTAATACACAGAAATGACTATATGTCATGAAAATATTTGGTTTATCTCAGGATACAATTTGGTTTACTTTAAAAAATTAGCTTTATATTAAAATGTAATTCTATAATTTTTGTCACAAAAACAGATTGAAGGAGAAAAAAATTACAGGATCTTATTAGCAGATGTAGAAAAAAACGTTTTTCATGGTTAAAAAATTAACCATTGCTCATGTTAACAATTCTTAGAGGGGAGAACAAAGGAAATTGCCTTTATTTACTGAGGGATATTTACAATAAAACGTATAGCTGAAACTTCCACAATCTGCACTGCGCTTAATTCAGGAAACCACATGTTGGTCAATGAGGAATTAGAAAAGACAAACAGACACACAAAGAGAGAAAATGCTGGGGATCAGGGGACCTTACACTCTGGTGGAATATCACTACAAGCCAGCTCAGCACATTTATTATATAGGTTTTATCATTAAAAAGATTTACTGTGATAAAGTTTCTTCAAAGCATTCAGAATAAAGGATGATCTTTTGTGCAGCCCAATTATAATTATTAGCTTGGGATCAAACTTCTCTACCCCCAGCGCAGGTGGCATTTGAACTTAAAGTCAAGAACTGAGAATTCCATGGCAAGCATGGAAACTCTCTTTGAACAGGGTGTCACCATAGCAACTGGGCAATCAATCAGCACCCTCATGCCAAAAGTTCCAAGAAGGGGCATGGCTTCTGTCACCAGAGAGCTCTAGTACCATAATTTAGTGACCACTCCAGACATCAAACCTCATAACTGTTGAAGCACTGGTAGCCTGCTGTTTAAGACAGGTGTCAATATTGGAGGAGGTAGGCAGAGGAAGCAGTAACTTAAAAGACCAATGAAAAACAAGAACATATGGAAAATTATAAAACTTCAATTCCTAACAATTTAATAAAATGATAATTTTTGAACAAGGAAATCTGTATTTTCATTTTGCCCTGGACATCATAAATTGTGTACCTGTTGTGACAAGTGTCAGATCATTTGGATCCTCCATGAAACAGATGCTGAGATAAATGTACAAGGGATTTAAAAGGTAAAGACCAAAGGAGGAAGAAATAGAATTGGGCTGGAAGAAGTAGAATTGGGCTCCAATTTGAGATGTCAAAATATTACACATGTGATAAGACAGAAAATAGAAAGAAAGCAAGATTGGGAAGAGACTTCAAATTATAATGCAGATCTGAGAATTCTCAGATATACTAAAATGGGGTTTCAGAACAATGATTGGCCATGAGAGGGTTTCTATGGGCAGAATAGAGGCCATAGAATGCCAATTGTCAGTCATTAACTGGGGCCTATCTGAAAATAGCAAGGCTGAAAACAATTGGTTAACTTCCTGCATCACAACAAAATTGCAATTTTTTTCTTGAAGTATCTGAAAGGGGTACCTCTGTGGCTGCCATGTGTATTTTGTAATTATTCTGTGTGCTCTGGAATGGAATATATACCTCTGTAGTTTTATGTGTAAAGTTCATATATTTCAGATGGGTAAAATAAATTAATTCTGTTGTTTAAATTTTATATTGTCCTACTGATTTTTGTGTGTGTGTGTGTGTGTGGTATGTGTACTATACCAGTTGCTGAGTTGTGATTGTCAACTAAAATTGTGAATTTGATTTACTTTTTGCCTCATATTGTTTAATGCAATTTAATTTGTACATATATTTAAAAATTTTTAAAGCTTCCTTTTTCTCTCTCATAATTTTTCTTACCTTGAAATTATTCTGATAAGTATAAAGCCACGATATCTTTTTAGTTAGTATTTTTACTTATTTATTTATTTGTTTATTTTGCAGTGGGGGGGGGAGTGCTGAGAATAGAAACTAAGACCCTGTGCATGCTAGACAAGAACTTTACCACTGAGCTATATCTCTAGTCCCTCTTTTTAGTTAGTATTTATATTGAACATTTTTCATTGTTCATTTTAATTTCTTGGTCCTTATTATTAAAGTGTGTATCTTGTAAAAATTGTATTTCAATTGTATTGCTTTGTCTGTAATAGTGTCTAAATATTTTTGTTTATAAATTGGATTATTAAGTCAATTTATATTTAATATTATTATAGTTATATTTAAATAAACCCCTATGCTATTTGCTTTCTAATAATCTCATCTGTTCTTTGTCCCTTAATTTCTCCTTGCTTGTGTTCTTTTGGTTAATCAAGCATGATTTATCATTTAATTTCATCTCCTTCATTAGCTTTTTAATTACATACATTGTATTAATCTGTTAGTGGCCACACTGGGTATTAGGACTTATGACTTCCTACATGCAACCTTAAACTAGTGCTTTTGCTAATTCTTGCACATTCAAGAACCCTAATATGTTAAACTCCAAGTACCCCCACTTTCCTTTGCAATTTTAATCTACATATTTTTTCAACAAATTTTATAAACCCAACTAGCTTCTATTATTATTACTTGCATTTTAAACAGTTATATTTATTTATATTCGTCTATATTTTATCTTTTATAGTACTTGGCTCACTTGTAAATATTATCTATAAAGTTATAGTAATACTAAAAACTGAATATTAAGTTTTTTTGGTTCTGTTTTTGTTTTTTTAACAAAGGTATAGATTTAGTGAATACTGCCAGGGAAAGTGAATAAGTGAATCAGGTAAATGTTTTCTGAAGTAGACAGGAGAATAATATCGCCAAGTCCTCTTGCTTCCTTCTAGGCAGCCAATAAATAACATTTAAAACTGGAAAATTAAAACACAGTATTTAGATATGAATTCAAAAGTCATAAAGTACTAGAACAAACAGCAAACACAGTGAATATTATTGTCTTTGCAAAGGGGATTTGGGTAGAAGTTGGAAGAAGAAATGCTGTTTTTCAGTATAAACCCACCAGACTTAGTAGAGGGTACATGGAAAAACCCTCTGTACTACCTTCTCAAGATTTCTATAAATCTAACTCTTCCAAAAAATAAAATCTGTTTTAAGAAACACATATATGATATTCAAAGAAATTTTGATCAAAAGAATGATTAAACTATAACATATTAAAACACTTAATGGAGTGCCGGGCTCATAGAACAAACTCAGTAATGGCATTTTGTTTATTTTTCATCCTAAAGGTCTCAGAAATTGATCTGCTATGTGGATATTAATCTCAGTGCTTTCTCAGCCTTCCTTCTTAGTCTTATCTATGTTCTACCATTTGATTCCCATTAGTTCATCTCAGCACACATCTTTCTTTGGGTCCCTCACTTTGGACAACCTTTAAACAACAGTTTCTGTAGCAGGGCAGCTGTAGCGTGCTTCAGGCTTCACTTTCTCATGTGTTAAGAGTTTTTAATAAAGCACTCTGAAAACCCTCCTTCTCATTAAAATCCTTGAAAGTTGCCATCATGTTTTGATGATGTATTAAAAAACAATAAATAATTTAAAACGTTTGGAATAACTGTCACAGTTCAGACCCTTGCTGATTTACTGAATGCTTGCTCTAAGGCTAAAATTTAACAAGCAAATCATCTATTCAAAACAGAAAACATTTTTCAATGTTAAAAATGATGATGGTAATTCAGAGTTCCTCAGAATAATTTCCATAACATTAAAGCTAGTTCAGTTAGGCAGGAACTACTCTTGGTCCAGAACTTGACAAGAGGGCCCTCGTTTGAAAAGTTGGGCTCGTTATTAGTCTTAGTATCTTTTGCTTATTAGACGCCTCATTGTAGCTCACCCCAGCTTCAGTAACTTCCTCAGAGTTTAGACAAAGTCTCCACAATACCCTCTCCATCCAGCCGGTGTACAATAAATCCCTCCTTACATAGAATTACCAAATTGCCTTTTTTTAAGCCATTGCATTTGACTCCTACATATATAATTCTGCTTGAAGCCTTATAATCTGTGCCCCACCCACAGTGAGCATGCTGAGGAGTTGGGGGTTGCTTGCCAAATTCTGCTCTAAGGGAAATGATTGGAACCTCCCACCAACTGTGCCTGTTTCTGGTTCCCAAGCAAATCTAAGCGCTTCAGGATTTTTCTTTGTTAATACAAAAAAAAAAAAAAAAAAAAAAAAAAGGCGGGGGGGGGTGGTTCTTCTTTACTTGCATATAATGAGAGATAAATTCAACAACTGAGAGCGATATTTGCTTCTTCACAATTTGGGGGCTTAAAAAAGAATGTGTTGTGCACATTCTCATTTTCTACCCAACTACAGTTGTCTCTCATGATTATTTTCTTTCCCCCAAGCTTTCTTATGAATTTAACTGCCTAAGCTTATTTTAAAGTAAAAATGTTATTTAAATCTTAGATGAATGGATGTCTATATTTTTGAGTTATAAAGAATAAAATGCATCATACTTGTCTAATTTTTTTTACATTAGGAATAAAGAGAAAAATGTTTTAAAAACTTGAAACTTAGCATACATCTAATGACCATCAGAAAAAAACAAATGTAATACAAGTCAATGAAAGATGCTGCTTATTTAAAAAAAAAAATTGGTTTTAAAATAATGTGTTTGATCATAGCTCTTAGCTTGCCTTGAGCATAGGGGAAAGACTATAAAAGGAAAGTCCATGAAAGATGCCATATGTTCTTTCCATGACTTTCCTAAGTCTTTCCCAATACAGTGCTCAAGACTCTCCCTTGGAATTTTAAACTAGTATATAATGTGGATCAATGTGTTCACTTAAAATTTTCAATGGCTCTTTTATCTGTGCAAATAAGTTAAATCATATTAAATGACTTGTTATATTGTAAGACACTTTAAAAGTATATTGAATTCTAAATACTGTATAAATGTTTAGATAATATATGTGTAATGTAAATGTTTATATGATTAATATATATGAGGTATATCACTTTAAAACAATATATGAGTTAACATATAAACACATGTAAATTAATATCATAATTCTTTAAGTGTTCAGTTTATGAAACATGATATAATTTACCCTAATTAATGGCCTTAATAGTTCCAAGATATGAAAACTACAATTGAGGATATCAAGTGAAATTCCAGTGGAGTCCTAAGAAAAAATGGAGAGTCAGTTTAAACACAGCACTTCAGAGGTCGGTAATACTTGAGAGTGTTGTAGTTCCCTTTCCACAGTTCACCCTCACTTTTCCTTCATCCTCAAGAACTGGGAAATGCCAGAATTTTAAATGCTTTGAAAGAGGTACATATCTTTACTTTTTATTCTAGGAGAGAGAGAGAGAGAGAGAGAGAGAGAGAGAGAGAGAGGAGATTATACCTTGATTTTTGCCACTTTGAACTAACTAGAAATAAAACAGGACAAAGTGAGATATGCAGAAAATGCACAATTCACAAAAGAAGACAAAAGAAGAAAAGGAAAGCAATGGGTTTTGTAGAGTTTGGGTGAATCAGTAACCACTAGTTTTCTACAATTTTGCTTCAGAATCTGAACCCATGTGTTGAGTTATCCCTAACAGCTTTTTACCATCTGTTTCAGAATGCACATTATACAATGTTCCCTTAGGAGTTAGTCTAAAGCAATCTAGACTTTTTCTTTCCTTCTGTGTTTGAAACCATATTTTTTAATTTCAAATATTGAGATTATAGCATATATAATTAGAAATCTCTCTGCAAAGGAAGCTCTCAACTGGGAACCTCAACCTTATTCTTCCTTGTACATTTTTTTTCAGTTTTTACAATAAATTTTAGATATATTGACATTTTAATTTGCTACTATAATTAATATTCACTGTTTAAATTTCAGAATAGCAGATTCAGAAAGAATTACAACACCTAGGATAACAGATTCTTAAATTTCTGAAGCACATCAATGTAAATTATGGAGAGATATGTTGATCCATCTTCATACCTCATGTAATCAAAAACCTACTCAGTTTTCTCCTTTGCACAGCACCTAACACTTGCATGTCCTGTGCTTACTATAGCTATTGTCTACTTTTCTTCACTCTCTGCCTCTGTTATATGCTGATTTTATTTGCATTTTGAATTAAACTTTCCCAAGAGAGACAATTAGACTAGCTCAGCCAGGCATCATCATTCAGTAGAGGATGTTCAGTTGGGCAAGCATTTATACCATGTTGGGGTGGCTCAACATTCTAAGGTTGCAAAAGGGTGTCACTAACTAAATTTTTTTTCTGAAGCTAGACACATACTACATATGTGTGTGTGTATGTGTGTGTGTGTGTGTGTGTGTGTGTGTGTGTGTGTATATATATATATATATATATATATATATATATGAAATGTATATATATATATGAAATGTATATATAATAATGTTACATTTCTCCAAAATGGGTGGTAGCCCTTAGTGGCACCCCCCACACCCAGTAGTTCAAGGAACAAGATAAGCTTCCTTGTCTTCAAAACAGCTTAACAGTTTATTAGTGGTTTTATCCAATGCAGTTGGATAAGAAGAAATGAAATGCAAAATTTTAAAAGAAGAGGAAAGTTAATCAATTTTCATTATGGTGGTAATAATTCATCAAAAAATTACTGGTTTGGAAAAACATAGCTTCATTAACTTGTAGTTTTCAAGATCAGAAATCTGGCACAGGTCACATTAGGCTAGCATTTCTGAGTTGGTTTGGCATGCTCTTTCGAAAGGCTCTAGAGGATAGGACATTTCCTTGCCTTTTCCAGCTTCTAGAGGCTACCTGCATTCCTTGGCTTGTGACCCTTCCTTTCATCTTCAGAGTGGATCACCTCAACCTCTGTTTCTGTTGTCACTCTTCCTCTCTGACTCTGGTTCTCTTATCTTCCTTTTATTAGAACTCTCGTAATTACATTGAACCTACTGATGTAGTAGAGTATAATCTCATTTCAAGAACCCTAATTTAATCACACCTGCAAAATCGTTTTTGCCATGAAAGGTAACACATTTATTTATTTGGGGATTTGAAATTTTTGGGACCATGATTCTTTCTATTACAGAAATAAAATCAAACAAATCCACATGAAACTTCACACAAATAGTACAAGAAAAGAATCTATTAAGGTAGCACAATATTAAATCAGCATACAAAAATAGAAGACTTTACATATAGAGAAAATAGTGTCTTAGACATTATGATGTATGAAAAATCCATTTATAATAACATTAAAAATAAATTAGGGAGAAACTTAAGGAATTTGGAAAATGTGATAAAACCTTGAAACATGCCTGAAAGGCACAGGAGTAAATTTTCACTAATGGAAACACATTATTCCTTGTTGTTGACTGGAAAGCCTCAATACCACAACCATGTCCATCAAAACATCAATCACTTTTTTTCCAGATTTTAAAGTACATTTGAAAAAGTAAACATGGAAAAAATAGTTAGGAAAATCATGGAGATATCTAACAGTAAAACCATGTGAAAGGACATCAATGAGGGCTTATAAAACCTAGTCTTGAGAGATATTAAAAATATTCTAAGGCTTCTATCATTAAAATATTGGTTGACCAATATCAGTTCTAACATAAAAATAGAAAAGTAAATTGTGAAATAGATTCAACCGTATACTGAAATTGTATATGATAACATTCTCATCTGAAAACTCTGAGGAAAATACAGTCTTTAATATCAAGGGATATTAGGACAATAAGAGAAAAAGATAATTGAATCTATATCTCATAATATACCATAATAGAGTCCAAGTTGATTAGAATGCTAAATATAAAAGACAAAGAAAAAAATGCAATCAATACAAATAAAAATGATGAATTATTTTACAACATGGTGATGAAGAAATACTTTCTATCTTTGGAATGAAACTCAAATGTGATAGAGGAATAGACTGATATCTGTGATGCATTAAAATAAACCAAAAAAAAATGGGGCTGATATGTAATTTGGTGACACAGGGTTTGCCAGCATATAGGGGACCCCAGGTTTGATCCCCAGCACTGCAAAAATAAAATTAAAATTTGGAAGGAAAAAATTCTATACACAAAGTCAAAAAATTTATGACAAATTGAGTGTCCATACCCTGTCAATCTCAGACCCGACTTGGTTCTGGTCTTGTCCATGTGACTAATTTTGGCAAATTAGATAAGAAAGAGTTTATATAATGAAAGAAGATGATTGAAAAGTGATTGTGCACTGAGGCTTGGGGACGTTTTCTTTAGGGGACCACTGATTCATTATATGAACAATTTTACTGGCTTTCTGAAAATGACAAGACCATGTGCAGAGAAACCCCAGTCACCCTACATGTCCCAAGTGAGGTCTGTGTCATGTGAATGCAGCTGATCTCAGTTAAACCTTATCTGACATAATTCCATTGACTCACATAATTGTAGGGAAAATAATTTGTTGTTTCAAATCACTAATTTTTCAGGTAAGTTGTTAAACATCATAGGCATCTTCTATAAATTTATGATCTAGAGGTATGAACTATGACTGTTTTTCTAACATGGCTACATTTTTTTTCATTATCATGGATATAATTCATAGGAAGAATTTTGTTTTAGAAAATAGCCACTATGTTCCTCTCTGTGATACACATACAGATAACATTAGCATGTATGTACACACACACACACACACACACACAAAAACATGTCACATATATATCATTTAGAATGTTACAAAATCATATGGAGAATTCTTTCCAGTTGTTTCCTGAATAATGATGATGATAATTCTTTTAAGCATTTCTCAATCTTTCATATACATTATCTTATAATTGTAATTATCCTCCATGATATATAGAAAGGTAATGCATCCTGCTCATGGTAGCCCAGTTACATGGGAGGATAGTTTGTGTGCTTATGAGTTTCCCTTCCCATTCCCCAAATTTTGTTTTTCAATATAGAAGACCCAAGTTAATAATGTTGCCATTATAACTCAGTGTTTGTTCCTTAAAAAGTGTCTCATAAGATCTCAACAAGATCCTGACTTTACTATTACTTTAGGGGGAAAAAAAGCCCTGAATAAACTTCTTATTATGAGAATCCAGTGAGAAAACAACTGTCTTTGAAATGACTTGTAAATTCTAAAAGACTGCACACAGTAAACCAGACCTTCCCAGCTTATAGTGTTGTATATTATAATGGCTTCTTAAGAAATAAAAGTTTATTGAAATCAATAAAATAGCAAAATATTTCTCATGATCCTCCTATTTCTTCAAACATTTGGAGAGAACTGTATGGAAATGTCACCATAAGAATAATAGCCTAGGCATCATACTATTTTAATCTACCAGACTGGCACAATAGTAAAACCAAGAAAAAAACACTAGAGACAAACTAAGCAGTACCATTAAAAACAGTCAATGACTTCAGTTATCTCCTGCCCACTAAGGAATATGAATATGAATCATAATCTCTTTTGAATATGAATTATAATCTCTCCACAAAGGAGGAAAAGAAGAAGCCTAGTGTTTTTGAGTGCTCTATATATGTCAGATGTCCTGAAAATGCATTGCACATATTGCCTCTTTATGTCTTTCATTACCCTTGAAATGACATATCATTTCCTTTTAACATGAAGACATTGAAACCCAAAGATGTTAAATAGAATTCCTGAAGTTACAATACACAAAGTCAATGAGTAAGGAATTTAACTCTGATTTGTGTCCTAATGACTCCAAATGCAAAACAACTCCACCCACCCACCCCCGGAAAAAAAAAAAAAAACAAAAAAAACACTAGGTTATCTGTTTTTCTTTAATGTATTGTGGTTTGAATGCAAAATAGTTTCATTGTTAGTAGCCATATCCATATTGCCCTTTGTCAAACAAACACCCTTGGTACATTTTAAGGGCAAGGATTAGCTTCTGAGCCATATGAGGTATGGAAAATTAATACAGTTGATGAGACAGCATCATGCTGATTTGAAGTATCAGCTTTATTATTGGAAACAATTCAATGAAACAATGCACACTTTGGCACAGCAGGAGAGAAAAAGTCATTCCAGCCTAAGATTTCTCTCTGTACAGTGGAATAGTCAGGACTCTTACTTCTATGTTCTCTTGGCAAAAGGGGGCCAGGACTGATATTGTCTTGATTTTAAAATGCCTATAGACTGCTTAGGCCAAAAAAGGTATTTGGGCAAACATTTTCCTCTGGAAAAGCAAAATCTCTCCTGGAGGGAAATATCCAGAAGAAGTGACATTTGAGACATCTGCAGCTCAGTAGGTTGATCTCTGTTGACTGCATTTTCTGTATGAGAAAGTTTGATGTAATGTGGGCGATGGATTTGTTTAGCTATTTTCTCCAAAAGTGCTTGTCTTTTGAGTTTGGTTTCTGAAGAAATAATTGAATAGGCAAGTGAATGCACCAGACTTCAGAGGCGTCAGATTGATTTGTAGAGGAAATAAATTGATGTCTTTAACTATAGAGACAGCACAGCTCAAGAAGATGATAACAGGAGCACATTCTTCATCTCTTCCTCTCTTCCTCCCTTCTTGCCTTCAATCTCTTCATCCTCCAGTTCTGTTCCTTCTTCAACATGGGTTCAAGAGCTGATTAGAAACAGCAAATGATATAATGTTACCCCACTGGTGGGTTACTGCTAAAAGTAGCAATGAATAATATTTGGTTTTCAGGAAATAAATATTCATTCAGTGGGAGGAAGAATTGTTTTTGTTTTGTTTTGCTCATTGAGTGGGTAGTGTTTTTTCTAATATCTGCAAAGGCACTTCCATTCTCAAATTAGTACAGAAAAATAAGAATAAAGACCTACAAACATTCTGCATCAACACTGACAGTCTTTGTTAAAAGATGGGATTTCTACTCAAGAATCTATTTTTAAATTTTCAAATGCTTCAAAGGAAGATTCATCTCTGGGGATTAGGGATGTGATACAGACGATCCTACTCTTGGTGCCACTCTCATTATATAGTGCAACCAAATGGGAATTGAAAAGTAACTTTCCAAAGGATCATTATAAGGACATTTATGTCTGATCAAGATGTCAGATTCTCATGCCCTTTGCATTAATGCAAACAAATATAGAGCCTTCTCTGGCTCTACTTTTTGAAACTTTTAGCTTCTTCTAAAACATTGACTAGTGGATTGGAGAGTGATTCAGATTAAGTTATGCCTTATTTAAATTGCCAACAAATGAAGAAAGCAAAATGGAAAGTCTTATTTTTAAGTGCGTTGTGGTTTATTAATTAAAAACCACATATTATAATAAGAAACTAGCCAAGGATGCAATTATGCAAACATAGTCAAATACATAACCAAATAGAAGAACTTAAGCAATGAATATCAACACAGAAGACGATTAGAGTTGGTGATTTCAACTAGAGAATAAAGCAGAGAAAGGGCCACTATAAACAGGGCTAGGTGGCTGTCCTAGATAGTGTTGACTTGTGCTAATCTGATTAAATTGGGACAATATGCAGAACTCTCTGGACTTTGAAGATTATTTTTGTTTTATGAGCAAATGATTTGGTGAATTTGGAATAAGAAGGGGTGTTCTCAAAGTTTATATATACAAAAACATTATCTGAGCAAAAACTGGCAAGTAAATCTGGGCAAGGACTGAAAATATTGTTTTTAACAATGTACTAAATATATTTGTCTATTTCCCTCCAATAATCTATGTTAGTTATAGCAGATAAAAGTAAACTGTGCTCCCAGAGACTCTGGAGGCTGAGGCAGGAGGTTCACGAGTTCAAAGCCAGGCTCAGCAACTTAGGGAGGTCCTAAGTAACTCAGTGAGACCTTATCTCTAATAAATAATAAAAAGGGCTGCGGATGTGACTCAGTGGTTAAGCACCCCTAGGTTCAACCCCTGGAACCAAAGAACAAACAAAAGTCATTGATGCACATCCAATTCTTGTATGTTCCTGTGTTCATGGAAGATTCTGATAATAAGTTATCGTATACTTTCCTTACAATCTTTCTCAACATTGTGTTCTAAACAGCCAATAGCTATCTATCAGAATGGGTAATTGATATTAAAAGCTTCTGTTATCCCTTTTCTATATGCTTAATTAATAGTAAGAAATTGTGCTGTGCTGTGACTTTCTTCAGAACAGAATAGTAATAATCACTAATATTTATTAAGCATCTATTCTGCAATGTGAAATTTGTGTTATCTCCAATATTTCATTTCCCTGTCAATCCTAAGTGATGAAGAAAATATTACTATCATCTTCTTAGAAGAGATTACTAAACTTGCCTAATATGAATGTAAAAGAGAATGATAGAACTGAGATTTAAATCTAGATTTGTATGATTTGAGAACTTAATCCTCCCTCTCCCACCAACCCTAAAAAATACCTTTGCCTTTCCCCACTTAGGAAGAATGGAGTACAGAATGGTTCTGCATTTACTCTTCCTTTCTAGAACTCTGTCCAAATTAAATTCCCAGAGAATTTCCCCTCCTACCATCATATTCCAGAGAAATGAGTAAGTATCTAATGTTAAGTTCTGTTTACACAGTTGAGGGTTTAAGAGATGATACTTCCTGTTTCCATCAAAATTCCTGTGAATAAATCATATCAGTTTGTTAAACTGCTACATTTGTTTATACTACACATGTGAACATGCCACAGTCCAGCTGCAGCAAAATAACCACGGGGTGACGAGCAACTTGTGTACATTGATACAGCAGGAGTGGGAGCCGTTTATTGTAGGACCGGAGGGGTATATATCCATTCCACACAGCTTATCTTAATTAACATAAACTAGATACAGCAGTCAACCAATAAGGAATCTCCACACTTAATGGCTCGCTGGCGTTACTTCACAAACCACTCCCCCTGGCAAAATGCCAAGCGCCATCTTCACTTGTTTACAGACTCTAACATGAACACCCACTGTGTGACACATTTGATAGACTATCGAAAGAGAGAAAAATAAGAAGTGTGAGTTTGTATCATGTGTTCACATTGTTCAGGCAGTTCAGGAATTTCAGGCTCTACACTTGCTTTAAAGTGAATCTACCTGGAGTTGACCCAAGACACTTAGCAAAAGCAATTTTAAATCATTTTTGGAAGTACACACATTTAACCTACATGTTTTATATACCTAAAATGTTTTATATAAAAACATTCTTATATAAAAGCAAAAAGTACAAAAATAATGTGCCAATAGATGCACACCTATTAAAAACATATTCTCCATAAAGGATAAAGAGCAAATAGTCAAAAAGTCATACATGAAGATATACATCACTATCAATAAGAAGAGACCCACAAAGATTCTAATTAATTGCAAGATTCAGATTTAGATATAAGATATTAATTACAGGAAAAAATGCATACATGTTTAAGTAACAGACAGTGTTGAAAATATCTGCAAATAACATAATCTAAAAAAATACTCTATCAAATTTGTAAATCCATAGATTTTTTTTACCAGATATAATTTTAGAAATGAAATTACAGTAACTAAAATAAACAATTCAAGGAATTATTTAAATAGCAAAATGGGCATATCTGAGGAGATTATTAGAAAAATCATAAACAGGTCAACAAAAATAAATGAATGTATAGCACTAAGAGACAAAATATTGGAAATTACACAGGAAAATATGAGAAATACGATGCAAACTGAGAAAGTACACACTATAGTTAATAGTTTCAGAAAAGAGAATCTTTCATTTAGAGTGGGGCTTTGAAAAGATGACTAAAAATACTCAAGTGCTAATAGTTAATAACACCAATTCATATAATCAAGAATCCCAATAAGTGACAAGCAAATAAATATAACCTACAATTAGAGAGATCATAGTAAAATTTTACATATCAAATAAGACAGAAAAAAATTTTAAAATAGTCAAAGTAAAAAAGAATAGCTATTAAATTTATAGATAGCTTCTCTGCAGCAAAAACAAAAACAAACAAACAAACAGAAGCAAAATTCAATGAAATATTTGATATGCCTTGAAAGATCGTAACTTAGAATTATTTATCCAGCCAAAATGGATTGTCAGAATAAGGGGTAAAAAACATTTTTATATAAAAGGAAAAAATAGAAAAATAAAAATAATTCAGAGAATTCATCATAAACAGAGTCTCCTTAAAGAGAATTTTAAGAATATACTTTAAACAGAATTAAAATGATTCAAGTAGAAAAATATAGAGAAAGAATGAATAAAGAGCCAACACTGCAATGCTTATTGATGAATTGTAAATAAATATCAATTATAATAGTATTATTAATGTCTTCTGGTCTTTATAATCAAAATAAAGCAAAAATGTAGAAACTGCTAAATTAAAAGGAATAAAATAATCTAATTTCTACATATTATCTGGAAGAAGAATAAATTCATTGAACTTAAACCTTGACAAGTAAGTAATTATCTTTTAATTTCTACGGTACCCATTAATAGAAAAGATAGTACCTCCAGATCACTAAGGTAGAAAATACTGAAAATTAATAAAAATATTCAATCAGTCTAGTAGGAGACAAACAAGGATATGTATTAATCAATTTTTGCATTACTGTTACCAAGAAACCCAACAAGAACAATTAAAGGAGAAAAAGTTTATTTTGGCTTATGGTTTCAGAGGATTAGTCCAAGGGCCAGTTGACTCCATAGCTCTGGACCCAGGTGAGGCAGGACCTCATGGTGGAAGGGCATGGTTGAGGAAAAGAGCTTAGGACAAGTCAACCAGGTAGCAGAGGGCTCTGCCCACTAGGGACAAATGTAAACGCCAAAGGCACACTTTTAGTGACCTATCTCCTCTCACCACACCTGCCCACAGTTACCACACAGCTAATCCATATTTACTTATTAGGCTACACTTCTTATAATATAATTAATTACATTTGAAAATTCTTGCATTGTCTCACACATAAGCTTTTGGGGTATACCTCATATCCAAACCATAACAGGAGATAAAAAGTAATCAAACAGAAATGACATGGGATAAATAGGTAAAACCAAAAACCACAAATTATGTATCAGTAAACATATACAATACGGATAGATTATTTGCTCCAACTTAAACACCATCAGAATAGATCTTAAAATCCAACTATATACTGCTTACAAGAAAAACGTATATAACATATGTAATGTATATAAACATATGTAAAGTTGAAAGTAAAAGTGGGAATAATGTGTACAATGCAAAAACTCAACTGAAAATATCTGACACAGATGATGAAGGCTACCTCACAATGACGAATTTCACGTCAACAGGAACACTTAAAGTTTTCACATGTTCAAGAAACCTAATAACACATCCTTAACATTTATAAAGTTAATAAATATGCATGCACACCAACATACAGGGTCTTAAAATTCTTAATCAAAGAGAAATAGATAGATCCACAATCACAGTGGGAGATTAAAAAGACTGCCTTGGGAATAATGAGACAAGTTATCATGAATATAATTTAGTGTGAATAAAAAACTTTAATTCAAGCATGAAGTTAGCATGAATAAAAAAAAAACTTTTAGATAAATAATAAACAAATTTAACCTAGTGGCATATGTAGACACCAGACCCAACAAATGCAGAACAAGCAATCTTTTCTAACAGAGAACATTTGAGCCACAATACAAATCTTGGTAGACTTCAGAAATCTTACAAAATATAGTTTCTGGTCACAATTTTATGTATGTATAAAATGATGGTCATTGATTGGAAAGAGAGTGTGAATAATTTAAGCTATAAATGAAGTGAACAAAAAAGTATCTTACTAAATTTGGTTTCTGAAAAAAATAAATAAACCGAATAGTTTTATAAGTATTAAAAACGAGGGAGAGAGAAGATGGGCCTATTAGAGGAACGAGTCACTTCCCAGCATTTTCTCAGTACTAGACTTACAAAGCAGGAAGACTCCTCCGTGGGGTAGGTGAGAAGGGAACTCACTGAAACTTAATACTGGACTGTGAAAGAAACCATACAGACACAGAAAGTCAGAAACTGGAGCATAACATAAGAAAAAAATATATTAGAGATGTGCCAGCTTGCCCACCAGGATGAGAGCAGCGTAGTAGCAGCAGCTGAAGGGAGGGGGAGTGCAGGTAGATAGCATGGCCAGAAGATAAAGAAATCAAAATATAAAGAAAAATCGGCTGGGAGAAACCTGTGGATTAGATAAGGCTGATTTTAATGGATACGAAGTTGGTAGGGGAATCAGTTCAGTAAAGGCAAACCCCCAAATACCTTGCCCCAGAGGTGAGAAGCTTCCCTGGGCATGGAATCTGGTCACTACATGGTGCTGGAAACACCTTTTTAGTGCAGCGCAACTGGAAAAGAGAAGGAAATTAGAGGAAATACAAATAGGAAAACAGGAGCTCAAATTATCTGTTTGCTAATGACAAGATCCTATATCTAGAAGATCCAAAAAACTCTACCAGAAGACTTCTAGATTTGATAAATGAATTCAGCAAAATAGTAGGATATAAGATGAACACTCATAAATCAATAGATTTCCAACAACAAATCAACTGAAAAGGAAATCAGGAAAACCATCCTTTTCAAAATTACCTCAAATAAATAAATAAATAAAACACTTGGCAATTAATTTAACCATGGAGGTGCAAGATCTCTTCAATAAAAATTACATACCACTGAAGGAATAAATTGAAGCAAATCTTAGAACATGAAAAGACCTCCCATAATCTTGGATAGGCAGAATTAAAATTGTCAAAATGGCCATACTACCAAAAGAAAAATATATATTCAAAACAATCCCCTCCCAAAATATTAATGACATACTTCACAGAACTAGAAAAAAAAAAAAACAGTCCTCAAATTCATTTGGAAGAATAGGAGACCCAGAATAGCTGAAGTAATCCTGAGTAAAAAAAAAAAAGTGATGCAGGAGACATCAAATACCCAATCTCAAATTATATTACAGAGCTATAATAAGAAAAGCAGCATGATAGTGGCATTAAAATAGATACAAAGACTAGTGGAATGGAATATAAGACACAGAAAAACCCACACTTACAGACATCTGATACTTGACAAAGGTGACTAAAACATATGTTAGAAAAAACGATAACTTTTTCAACAAATGATACTTGGAAATCTGGACTTTTATATGTAGAAGAATAAAACTAGGTTGCTATCTCTCATCCTGCAGAAAAGTCAAATCAGAATGTAGTGGACTTAGGAATTAGACCAGAAACTTTGCAACAGCTAGAAGAGTACATAGGGTCAATATTCCATCCTATAGTTGCAGGCACCGACTTCCTCAATAAGACCCCTAAGTCTAAAGAAATAAAACCAAGAATCAATAAGGGGTGTACCATAAAATTGAAAAGCTTCTGCAAAGCAAAGGAAAAGATTAAGAGAATGAAGAGAGAGCTTATACAATGGGAGAAAATCACTGTCATCTGCTCCTCTGACAGGGGTTAATATCCAGAATACATAAAGAACTCCTCAGAATTTATCAAAAAACTTAATACAAAATAAACTAATAACCCAGTCAATAAATTGGCAAAAGAACTAAACAGACTTTTCTCAAAAGAAGAAACATATGGCCAACAAATATATGTAAAAACGTTCAACATCTCTAACAATCCAGGAAATATAAATAAAAACTACACTAAGATTTCATCTCACTCATCAGAATAGCAAAGATCAAGAATACAAATCATAAATGTTTGCAAGGATGTGAGGGAAATAGTACACTGATACATTGTTGGTGGGACTGTAAATTAGTACAACCACTCTGAAAAGCAGTATGGAGATTCCTCAAAATCTAGTAATGGAATCAACACATAACCAATCTATCCCACTCCTCAGAATGCATGCAAAAGAATTTAAATCAGCATATGATAGTGATACAGCCACTTCAATGTTTATAGCAGTATAATTCATAATAGCCAAATTATGGAATCCGCCCTGATGCACATTAGTAGATCAAGAAAATGTGGCATTTTTCAATGGAGATTTACTCAGCCATGAAGAAGAATGAAATTATGACATTTGTCAGTAAATGAATAGAAATGGAGACCATCATCCTAAGTGAAATGATCCAGTCTTGGAAAATCAAGGATCAAATGTTCTCTATATATGTGGAAGCTAGAAAAAAATAAGGAAAAGAGGCAGGGATTAATATGATAAATACATAGGGAAGATTAAATGGAGTAGAAATAGGGGAATAAGAGGAAGAGAGGAAGGATGGGAAATGGAAGCAAATATGGAATGAATTTAACAAAATCATGTTATATGGATATAAAAATGTACTGCATTTCATCTCTACGTATATGTAGAAAGTACCAATTTAAAATAAATAAAGGAGCAAAAGGAAGATCAAAAAATTAGAGGGAGGTGAAAGGGGGAGAGAGGACAGAAGAGAACATGGGTTGGGGAACAGGAATTGAAATCAAAATCCATGCAAATATGATTTTGTCTATAATACTCTAATAAAAAAATGAATTTGGTGGGTCAAAATGTTCCTTAAAGAAAATTCCAAAGTCAAATGAGTTTCCTGATGAGCTATTAAAAATATTTGATAAATAAATAATGCCAATAAGTAAAAGAAACAAAATATTTATTTCCAAAATCTACTTAACATTCATTATATAACATATCCATCATTACATACAATTGTAAAGATATACATTCGATCAACAAATGTATGAAAAAAACTGTTCAACATCTCTAGCAATTAGAGAAATTCAAATCAAAACGACACTAAGATTTCATCTCACACCAGTCAGAATGGCAATTATCAAGAATACAAGGAACAACAGGTGTTGGTCAGGATATGGGGAAAAGGTACACTCTTACATTGCTGGTGAAACAGACAACTGGTGCAGCTACCCTGGAAAGCGCTATGGAGATTCCTTAGAAAACCTGAAATGGAACCATTTTAATGTGTGTGTGTGTGTGTGTGTGTGTGTGTGTGTGTGTTTGTGAAGAACACTTAAGCTCTACTTCCTCAGCAAATTTTGTGTATACAATATTGTTATTTATGGTTACCATGCTATACAGTAGGGTCCAGAATAAATCCATCTGAGTTGAAACTTCATACCCTTTGACTATTTCCTCATTTTTTCCTGACTTCCTGTTTCTGGCACCCGCTATTCTATTTTCTGTGTCTATGAGTTTGATTATTTTATTTTTAAAGTTGTCAAGGTAGAAGGATATTCTAAATATGAGAGGCTTGGATAACTCATTTAAATTCTAGTTCTCTTAATTAGAGTGTATAATTTCTTAATATGTATTTCTCTAGTGACATTTTGCTAACATGATTTGTAAAAAGAGAAAAAAGCTAAAATTCCTAGTTATGTTGTAGCAATTTAATGTTAATTGTGACACTTTCCCAAATTAATTGCTTTGTAAAAATTCATTTTTGGAAATGTAAGTCCAAATGACAATTTATGTAACTCTTTACACAATTAAGGTTTGCAATATTTTCTACTTCCAGTGGAGTTTTTAAATTCACAAATTGTATGGTAGGCAACCACTACTATTTTAAATATATAATTCTACTTATAAATCTTAAGTTTAAAAATAGGATGCTAGAGTTAAAAATTTCCAATGAGCCATTTAACTTATGTTTTATTTAATAGTCCTATTTCTTTTTTAAAATTACTACAAAAGATCTCTGCAATGTTTTCATCCACCAGATTTATGGTTACCATTTTAATGGATACTGAAAAATAAGAAATTGTATAGTATTCTTTTAAACATTAAAATATTCTTTATATATCAAACACTCTTTTAGCATTTACTGTGTGTAGCTTTGTAGGCTTCTTTAAACAACAACACAACAAAACAGATATATAGTAACAAAAATCAAAATCAATTTGGTAGAGTAAATATTTAAGAAATCTTGGAGGCAAGTGGACCAGTATTCTTATTTCAGCTCAACATCTTGTCTTCTCACATGACATGAAGCAACTGATCTGCTCTCTGGAAGACACAGGATAGCAGTTCCCACTTCAATGTGTGGTTGTAAGGTTTGGATGATTGGCATAATGCCTGGCATGAAGTAAGGCCACCATGAATGTTGCTCGATTGAACCTCCAAATACATTTAAATTGCCTGGGCTCCGCCTTTTGTTATTGCTTCCAACACTATGAAGCAAATGATTATCTTTTTAAGAGCATTAAGAACATTTAAGAAATTCAGACCCAGAATGTTCACCTGCCCTAGGCTAGAGGCCTTTGAAATACCATCCAACCTGCCCAACTGAGCATCGCACATCAGATATTTAAGAAAAACATCCTCTTTGACTTTTCCTATATTTTTTAAGTTATCATTTTTGTTAGATAACAACTTGACAACATTGGATTTCCAGTTTTTCTTAAAACTGACAGAGTTTTTTTCTTGACTTCCAGGAGAACCATTAGCATCCTCCTTTTATCTTATGGCAATTTTGGTTCACTGCTTGCCACCATTTGTGACAGCATCCCCTTGTATGAAATTGACACTGTTTGCTGCGAATCATGCCATCTTCCTTTATTTTGTACTTTACCATTTAGAATTTTCTCTATTTTTCTTAATGTTTCTACCTTGACATTTCCACTCACTGTCATTTTTGTCCTGTGGTTACAATAACTATGTGATAATCAACTATTTCATATTTGATTGGCAAAACAAAACAAATCTCTTGGCACTTTTGGTTTGTTTACTCCTGAACATTATTAGAAAAGTTTTATAACCCATATTGTCAGCAGTCATTTTCTCTTGTTCTTAGACATGCAGGTAAATAATATTTTCCTTGCAGTTATGTATGCTGAATGGTTGAGTTTTATCAAATGTAGCATGAATGGAAGTGCCATGTGCCATGTATAGACCTGGACTATAAAAATCTCTTGCATATTATTTTGTATGCCTTTACCCATCTTCCTACTTAATATTAATGGAAAAATTAATATTAGAAGTCAAGAGAGTAGAACTATAAAGTGAAAGGTACCTGATATTTTGAACCACTACTGAGGAAAAAGGCTTATATTTACCAAGGATATGGATTTTTGCGAGTGAGGCAAAAATGTCTATTATGCTTGAACTGTTATATATTTGGGCAGTTATTGAATTCTGTAGGTGGTATTACCTTAACTAATGCATATAACAATCATTTACATGATGAATACATATTGTTCAAAATTAATAAAGATGCATTATTATTTGGGAGCATTTTATTTGCTTTTAATTGATTTCTACTTTATTAGCTTTTGGAGCTTAGTTTTGGAATGACAATGAATTGTTCATGAGGACAAGTTATATAGAGAAATTTAGGAGAAAAGAACACTATACCCCATGAAAGGAAAATTAAATCTATGTGTGTTTAGAAATATACAAATGGTGTAACGGGGGAATTGACATGAGAGAAGGCTAGTGTGTGGTTGTAAAAAATCTTTCATGCTGGGAAAATAATAATAATGTAGCAACCAAAACCAAGGAATATGGCTTGATTATGTCCCATATACTTTCTGACTGGCTCTGTAAATACATTATTTGCCCTGTATTATAATTTTATGTCTACTTAATGGTACTTTCTGAGACTTAGCTTTCATTAGTCAGTAGTTCTAAACTGGCCATGGCTAAATTGTCTTCCTTTGAATTGCACTTGCCTCAAACTGGGCTTCTCCACCAACTTGGGACTATGGGCTACACAATTGTTATTGTAGGGGATTATCATGTTCCTTGCAGGATACTGAGCAGCCTCCCTGACCTCTACCCAACAGATGACAGTAGCCCTTCCCTATTCCTCCACGTATGATGACAAAACTGCAGACATTGTCATATGTCCCCTGGGAGATACCATCACCCTCAGTTGAGGAAAAATTCTTCTGGGAGTTCTTATCACCATAATTCTGGAAATTCTTATCATTTCTTTCATCTAAAGAATCTTTATATGGATCTTTTGCTGCTGAGTCCCCTGCTTCACTCTTCTGTGGTTAACCTCTTTATTTCAGTTAATTATATCTTCCTGTAGTTTCCTGAGATAGAATGCATAGGTGGTAAAATTACTGAAAATTTGCATGTATTAATTTGAGGTATTCTATTGCTTTAACAGTTTGGCCCGGATATACAATTCTTAGCTGGAAATCAGATTTCCTGACATTTTTGAAGGTGCTGTTTAATGTTTTCTACCTTCCATTGCTTCTATTAGGATATCTGTCATTCTGATTCCTGAAAATACAGACTCTTTTTCACTTCTCTCGGGAAGTTTCCAAATCACTTTGTAACCAGTGTCCTGGAATTTCCCAAGGCTATACATTTGTGTGGGTCTTATGATTTTTTCTCAAAGGGAAAATTTATATCCTTCAACTTGGAAAAATTTTAGACATTTTCCTGATAATTTTTTCTTTGCTTATCTTTCTGGAAGTCTAAATGTTCAGTTGCAAGTTTCTGGAATAATATAATAAAATGTATGATCTTCTCCCACTTTATGAGTATAATAACTCATATTCTGAAGATCTAAAAAAATCTTTTAAAAAAGGAAAGTCTAATACAAATAAATTTAGAGACTTTCTTATATGCCTGATTATATATAAGAATTTCCATGAAGATTTAAGAAAGAAATAATGAAGATCTGATTTCAAGGTATGTGTGACTATGTGGGCCTTATTTACTGGTAGAATTTACTATGGTGCTTAATTTGATTTTATGGGAAGATCTGTGATCTCAATGTCTTCTGTTCTCCTATTATCCCAGTAATTTCCACGAAAAAAAAACAGTCATCAGTTCTGCTGCATGAGATGAAATCAGCCTATCTAAGTCTTTTTAGTGCCAAGTTGGAAAAGTGACGGGTTTCAATGTTTTGTTAATAAATTGCATTACTTTCCACTTGGTGTACTTGCCCTTAGCAATGCACACAGTCCTTGAGTCTATTACATAAGGGGAGGGCAGTGGACCTTCTTTAGAATCTAGTCAATTCTGAATTCCACCCCACCCACTACTGCCTATTATAGAGGTACCTGGTTCCTATCTTCCATTCCTGAGCCTTCCTAAAATTTTTTGACAAAATATCCTGATCAAAGCTAGACAGCTTGGAAGATGCTTTGAAGATGGTAGCTCTGAACACAAAGGGCCCCCTAGAACCTAGGAAAGGGAAGGAGAGGGTTCATGCCACAGAATGTCCCCAACCACTGTGGACCTGCCAGCACATTTGTTTAATACAGTGAAAACATTTTGCATTCTGACATCAAGAACTGGAAAAATATCAATAGGTATTGTTTTCAGTCCCTCAGTGTGTGATATTGTGTTGAGCAGCCTTAGTAAGGAAAATATCAACTGTCCACTTGCTTTTGTTCTAATCACTGCCTTCTCACATTATCTTTATCCTTGTACACTATCTCCTTTGTGAATTACATCATCTTCCTTGTCTTTTTTGTGGGTCTTAAGGCAAGAACAATACCAAATAATGCTTTGCACATACAATTCCTTGAAAATAATTATTAGATTAAAAATGTAAGTTTTGTTTGCATTTTGTGAATTTTTATTTTTTTTTAATTAATTTATTTTAATTAGGTATACATGACTACAGAATGCATTTTGATTCATTGTACACAATTTCATCATGACTGTTCATTTCTCTGTGGATATTTGCGTTTGTGATGAATTTTTACTATTTATCCAACAATGTGTTACCAATCAGCATTTGCAATTTGAAATTAGGGAGTCATAAACATGATTAAATAGAAAACCTATCTGAAAGAAGACAGAAGTACTACTGTTTTCAATAACATTCAAAATTGTTTAGAAGCAACTAGTAAATTTATTTAGGGAGGAAACATGAATAACCTATATAAATATGGGAAAAAATTAAATTATCTCTACTTGTTAATTATATAAACACATATCTAGAATACTCAAGACTCTAATCTTACAAATAGCACTTTAAAAAAATACTACAATTAAAATCACAAATATCTCCCTGAAGTCTGAAGCACAGAGACTGCAAAACATATACAGAACATAAAATAAGTATGCCTAATGTGTTTAATAGAATAAAAGTAATAGAAAAAATTTTAAAAAATTAAAATTAATGAGTTGATCTAAAACAATCAAGTTATTATCCAAAGTACAGGTATGAAGACATGAATTGGTGTGAATATACTGTGTATACAACCAGAGATATGAAAAATTGTGCTCTATATGTGTAAAAAGAATTATAATGCATTCTGTTGTCATATATAAATTAAAAAAAAAAAACAAAGAAAAGTAAAGAAAAAAAAAGAAATGTGACAGCATGGGAGGCTTGGGAGTTGGCACTGCCCACTCGATCCTAAGAACTGGTTGTGCTGAGATTTTCATTCTTTTTAATACTGTGTCATCTTCAGTCATTGGATCCTTGACAAGGTGCCAAAAACATACATTGGAGAAAATATGCCTTTTGAACAAATGGTGTTAGAAAACTGATTATCCATATGTAGAAGAATGAAAGTAGACCTTTATCTCTCATCCTGCATAAAAGTCAACTTGAGATGGCTCAAAGACCTCAGAATTAGACTCCTAGAAGAAAACGTAGGTCCAACACTCCAGATTTCGGCACAGCCAATGACTTTCTCAATAGAACCCCTAAAAGCTCAGGAAATTATACCAAGGGTTAATAAATGGAGCCAGGCACAGTGGTGCATGACTGTAATCCCAGGCACTTAAGAGGCTGAGACAGAAGGATTGCAAGTTCAAATGCACTAAGCAAATTAGTGAGACCCTGTCTCTAAATAAAATACAAAAGAGGGCTGAGGATGTGGATTAGGTCGAGTGCCTGAGTTCAATCCCTGGTACCCACACCCTCAAAAAAGAATTAATAAATGGGATGGAATCAAATTAAATGGCTTTTGCACAGCAAAGGAAAAAATTAGCAATGTCAAGAGAAAGTCTTTGCTAGATACTCTTCTGAGTATTAATATCTAGAATACTGAAAGAACTCAACAAACTTTACACTAAAAGGCCAATACCCCAATTAATAAATGGGCAAAAGAACAGACATTTTTCAAAAGAAGAAATACAAGTGACCAGCAAATATATGAAGAAAAATGTTCAACTTCATCAGCAATTAGGAAAATGCAAATCATAGTCACACTGAGATTTCATCTTACACCAGTCAGAATGGAAGCCATCAAGGATACAAACAATAATAAATGATGGAGAGGATGTGGAGAAAAGGAACACCAGTACACTGTTGGTGAAATGGTAAATTAGTACAACCATTATAGAAATCAGTATGGAGGCCCCTCAAAAGACTAGGTGTGTAATACCATATGACCCAGTTTTACTATTCCTTGGTACTTATCCTAAAAAATCAAAGTTACCATATTATAGTGATACATGAATACCCATGTTTTCAGCAGTTCACAACAGCCAAATTATGGAACCAGCCTAGGTGTACATCAATGGAAGAATAGATAAAGAGAAAGAAGATAAAGAAGGAGGGAGAAGGGGAGTTGCACGGAAGATGGAAGGGGAATCTCATTGTTATACAGAATACATATATGATGTTGTAATGAGAAAAAGAAAAAAAAAGTGTGTCACATTAGATTGGATAGAGAGAAAGGATGGGAGAGGAGGGGAGGAGTAGGGAGGATAAGAAGGGCAGCAGAATAGAATAGACAATATGATTGATGTATGTACATTCCATGTATGTATTATATATCAAAATGCATTCTTCTGTCATGTATGACTAAAAAAATAAATAAAAATTAAATGATATTATGCCTAAAAAATAAAATGCAAAATGAAATTTAAGATCATATCACAAAAGAGTATATCCAATGTTACTTATTACATTAAAATTGTGTTTAAAAGTAGTTTTAAAAATATACTTCTGTCACTAATTTTGATTCTTACATAATAGAGCAGCTAACATAGGCATTAATTTAATAAGCTGAACAAATATTGACCTTGAAATATTGGCCAAGAAAATACAAAATCTTGAATTACTATGTGTGTTAATTATCATCCTATGATTGTTTGAAATGTAAAGAAAAGTGTGTGACACTCCTGTGACATGTTTCATGGAATGTCGTTTGTGAAAATTTACTTTGGAGGTGTACTTGGAACTGGTGATATGTGTGTTTAAGTGGCATCTCATAACAATGATAGGTACTGTGTGAGAATGTAAAGGGTAGGTTCTTGGTAAGTGGAATTTGAAATAGATTTTGGAGTAAAGCTAGTTTTAGTCAGGGACATGAAAGTGTCTGACACATTTGGTGTTTGGGTGTTTCTTTGCTTTGATATGGGTCTGTCTCAATTTGAAGAGAACTTCCTCATGAGAAAACTTGAGTTAAATGAAGGCCTAAGGAAGTTGAGATCTATCAATACTTATTTCACATGATGTTATTTGAAAGACACTCCATCAGACTGATTTTTTTTGTCTGCATGTAAAAATAAAAAGGCTTTGATCATTTCTAGATTAAATAGATAGATCCTCTAAGAAGTTTCCAATGGGTGAGAAATGAAAGAATTGAGCTGATGTTTACAATTGAGAGAAATTTGCCCACAAAACTTAGGATAGTTTGCTTAAAAATGAGTATATGCTAGATGAGTTGTTAAAAAAAAAAGAAAATGTGGTGTATATATACACAATGGAGTTTTATTCAGCTATAAAGAAAAATGGTATTGTCGTTTGCAGGAAAATCGATAGAACTAGAGACTATCCTATTAAGCTAACTAAGTCAAACACATAAAGTCAAAGATCATGTCTTCTCCCATAGGCAGAAGCAAGAGAGGAAAAAGATAAAGTTGAAAGGATCTCATGAAAATCAAAGAGATCAGGAAATGAAAGGGATCAGAGGATGAGAGGCACTGTGGAAGGTGGGGAAGGAGAGGGGAAATGCTAAGAGTGGTATTGGTCAATTTTATTGCTATATTGTGAACATATATGAATATGTAACAACAAATCCCATTGTTATGTGCATATACAATGTACCAATAAAAATGTGGGAAAAATAGAACAAATCAAGTAAATGTATTAGAAAAGTCTAGAGGGTGGAAACTTAGTAGAAAGCATTTTCTTGCTTAGGTACAACTGAAGAAACAATTAGTATATTAAGATCAGAAGAGATCACTTAGAAACATCACAGACAACAAAAGGCAAATATATAAGACAGGTTAAGGGGTTGGGGACTTAACTCCATGGCAGAATATTTCCTAGCACGCTCAGGGTCTCAGTTTGGTTCTACCCTGAAAATAAACAAATGAACAAATAAACAACTGAGGAACAGAGAGTTTAAGTGATTTAGAAGACTGAATGAATACCATCCCAAGCAAAAAAGAATAGGGAGAATAAAATAAAAGCAGCATTAGAAGGGATGCTAAAGAGGTAGAAATTCCTTACATTTTATAAAAGACAAAAAGTGGTCCTCTTTAGAAAATACAGTGAAATCTGCACCACCACCCTCGCCACACTAAATGAATAGATAGTTCAGATTGAATTATGGGAAATATAAATTTAAATTAAAGTGAAATCATAAATCATGTCACATCCATTAAATTGTTTAAAAACTTTAAGAAGCTTGAACATAGCAAGTGTTTATAAAATGGGAACAATGAGAACATGAATAAACTGCTTTAGATGACAAGTTGATATGACTATTCTGGAAAGCAATTGGATAGTATCAAAACAATTAGAGGCATGGGTACACTTTGGCCTGGAAATCCTACTTTTGGAATTTAGCCTATGTAAGTAGAAGTACCATATAAGGCATTCATGTTTAGATGTGTTTGCTGCAAAATTGCTTATAGAAGCAAAAATCAAAAGAAGAGGATAAAGGACTAAAAGATATTCCTGTTTAAAATTTATTCTATAATTTATGAAAAATTATCTTACTTATGAAAATGTATGCATATGAGTGCTTAAGGAGATTCACAAAAAGACAATCACAAAATATTAAGAGTGTTCATCTGAAGGGATGAGATTTTCATTGATGTTTTACTTCATTTTTTTGTGTAATGTTGGAATATTGTCAATAAATATGTATTGTAAAAGCATATGAAAAAAATAATAAAGCTATGTTTTTCTTGTAGAAAAATGAAAGCAAAACCAAAAAAGGCTGAGTATTTCATCAGGGCTAATATTTTATTTGCTATGTTAGCGTGGGGCATCACATGGGGATTTATTAAACTCCTTCTGTTATTAAAAGTGAAATATTAAAAAATTCTCTCTCTCTCTCTCTCTCTCTCTCTCTCTCTCTCTCTTTAAAAAGAAAGTGGATCTTATAAAATTTAAGTACAACCTTCAAGATGGTTAGTAAACATACAACAATGAATTCCCTTTTAACATCACAAAGAACAGAGAATTTTCAAAAATTGAACACACTCAGAGATGGCTTTACTTATCTGACAAAGAGAAAGTCACTTCAGAGTAAAGGTTAGAACCATATTCTTTGGCATTCACAAAGCAATTAATGTCTGTATTAATCAACTCAAATTTAAACACTATTATAATATAAGTGCCACAGGGAAAGGATACATTTACCTTGTTCCCAGTCAAGTACCCTATATTTTGCACAAAGGCTGTTACATAAAGAAATTCAATATTCATGAAGAACTGAATGAATTCATACATTCATTCAAGACATAGTTTTCTTTATTTTGTTATTCTGTTATTTAACATTTATTGTAAATTTTCCCCACAAGTAGTTTTAAAGCAATTACTATGTTCAAAGGAGTTAAAAATAAAAGTTAGCATTAAGAACCATTACTAAATTTAGTATTCCTGTGTGTCAGGTATTGCTCTAAGTAAGGACTTTATGTATATTAGTGCATTTATTTTATTTTACCAATGATAATTACCTGTGAAAAAATAAATGCACTGATAATTAAAATACAAATCAGTTCATTTATTTTTTTTGTGGCTAGAATTGTTCTCATTTGCCCAGCATGGTGGCACACACCTGTAATGCCAGTGACTCTGGAGGCTGAGGTAGGAGGATCACAAGTTCAAAGCCAGTCTCAGCAAAAGTGAGGTGCTAAGCAACTAACTCAGTGAGACCCTGTCTCTACATAAAATACAGAATAGGGCTAGGGATGTGGCACAGTGGTCAAGTGCCCCTGAATTCAATCCCCAGCACCACACACACACACACAAAAGTTACTAAAAAGGTAACCGAGATGTTTCATGTGCTTGAGATTAGCTACCGAGTTGCACATCCAGAATTTGAGTCCAGGTGGTCTAGTTTCAGAAATGGGGTTTGTCTCCAGTCATGTGCTGTATTTCTGAGAATAGAGGGACGTCAAAAAGTTCTACATCTGACAGTTACGATTGTTACATCTTGGTTTTACTTTCTTTGCTAAGATTGATCTCATTGTACTCAGGCATGCAGTCCCCTGAGATAATTGGTTCAGGCAGGAGCTAGAATAGACGTGAACAATTTGCCATGTAAATCAGGTGAATGAAGATAATCAACTACAGAAAAACCCAGTGATGCCAGATATCTAGGGAGACCAGGGACAATGACCAGAGCAGGAAGTGTCCAAAGGCAGGTGTGAGGAAAGATTTGAGAGGATGGAGCTTGACTAACTTGAGGAAGAGCAAGCAGATGTGTATGTCCTATGTGCATAAATATAAACCAAAATGTTGTTTTTCAAACATGACAGAAAAAGAATTCAGCCCAGGAAAATTGCCAGGACTGACATTCCAGTTCTGGATTATAGTAAGAATTAAAATAGTTCGAGATGGATAATAGACTAAATGAAGATTTCAGAAGCAGCAAAGGGTCTGATGCTGAACCAAAGTTTTTCTGAGGTATAATGTTTCATGTCCATTTTCCTCTAGGAAAGAATAAGCTTTGGAGGGCAAGCAGAGAGAAGGTAGTGTTATCCACAACATGTAAATGGAGTTCAGGCTTAGGAAAACAAGGAACCAAATATGTTTTTTGTAGGTTTAATTTTTGTTCACTTTTATATTTCAAAAAATTACCAAGGAGTAAGTATTTACTTATAAGCAAAAGCAGAAGAGAAACACCCACAATTCCAACATGCAAAATATTTCTATAAAAGGGTTTATAGTTCTGTGCTTAAAAATATCAATGTGAAAATTTTCAAACATGAACAAAATTAGGTTAGTAAAATGTGATGTTTGTATACATCACTCAGCTTCAACATTCTACCATTTCTCTTTTTCCTGTTACTGGAACACAGTTATCACTTACACACACACACACACACACACACACACACACACACAGCCAACCACAACCAAACACATTTAAGAAGCAGAAAAATAGTCACACTTCTCAGAAACACTGTAAATGTTCTCTTAATACTGGTATCATTGAAACCTTGACGAGTTAATAAAAATCAATTTAAATAATTATTTTTTTCTGTCTTCATACCAATCTATTCTTTGGATTTACCATCAGGCAAAGTTTACAATGTGTTATTTATGCTTATCCCATTTTACTTATTTTGAAATAACACCGCCATGATACACATATACATGTATATATAAAATGTGTGAACATATACACATATACAACAGATTACATTTTTTTTGCTATGTTACCTTTTTTTGCTATCTGTTGATCTCTTTTTTCATATTGATTCAATTATATGACCAGAATAAGCTGCTAGATATAGAATATCTGGGTTAAAGAGTAAGTATATTTAAAATATTTTTTGTATTATCAAATGCCTTCAAATTTCCCACTACATTGCACTCTTGACAGTGTTCAAGTATACATATTTCCTCATCATCTTGGCAATACTGAGTACCTGATGTCCTTTATAATTTTAAGTTGGTAATTTTAAGTGTTCTCATTAAAATATGCAAATGTTTGATTATTACTAATATTAGATATTTTTATATTTATGAGTCAAAAGACCATTGCTAGGATAAATAAGCAATGTGACTAAAATGAAAAAGGCTAAATCCAAAACAACACATTTAATTTTGCTTCATTATATTGTTAATCCTTATTTGTGTGCTTTTCTAAATGCATTTAACAAAAGAAAACTGAATTCCAAAAATTGGTGTGTAATATTTATTTAATTTTCTCAGAAAGGTTGGGTTGCTATAAAGGAGATTGTCTACTAAATTAGATTAACTATATTTAGCTTTCTGTACCACATCCATTGAGGTTTCCATGCATTAAATATGAATGTTACCTGAATTCATTTTCTTATTTTATATTGTTACTTTATGATTGGCTCTTTTCCATTTTTAAAAGATTTATTATTTGAGTAGGTTACATAATGGTGTGATAGCTTATAAAACCTTAAAATACAGCCATTGGAGCACTATGTAAGTTGTTTCCATATATAACTTCATTTAAAAAATAGAACTATGTGATCGTAAAAAGAAGTATGAAACTATTTGGTGTAATGTTATGAGTGTGTATAGTGTATATATATATTTTTTTCTCCTAAAGGTAATTTATCTGTGGCTATCTATGTATTATACCTTGAAAAGTTTTCCTATCAAAGTCTGCTGATAAAGAAGGATTTAGTATACAAAACCATTTCCCCTGATATAAAAATGCCAAATGTAGAACCTAGCAATGCAAATCATCAGATTAGGAATGATGGAAAGAAGAAGCCAGGCAAATTGTTTTATATTTTGCATTGTTAAAAGGCCAGATGGTTGAAGTGGAGTTTTATTTTCAGAACCACCCACTTCAGGATTCTTAGCTAAGTTGTAAGTCAAATTTAATATTGCCAACTTGAGTTTAACAGTGTCTAGACCAAAGTCCATTGCCTAGTGCAGCCATTGCTAGTTTTCTTAACTTTATAGTGCTGCCAGGCCTGTCTGTCATTCAGAGTTTTGCTGGAAATTTTCCCTTTTCATACTGTTTAGATTCATCCATTCATCTTTATTTATCATTCTCTACCTCTTTTAGGTAGACAGGAAATAAAGGATTAGATATAGTATGTGCTTGTGAAATGTTCAAAATTCTACCATTGAATTTTCTCACCTAAGATTTAGAACAATTTGAATCTGGCAGTAATAGTTAATGTCTTATCTAATTATCACTTTTACTCTATTTTGAAATATATAATAATCATCTTGCCCATCAAAGAGCACCAAGAAAATTGATTCAACTTATTAAATACAGATTAGTAGACATTTTACTCTTTAACTGTAGATTACATTTTACCTAATAATTTTAATAATTAGCGATATATGGATTAAACCATGAAAATTGTGTAAAATAGATATTTCTTTGTAAAACCTCTACATTCTTGACAATGTCTTTCTAAATTCTTTACTAAATATTCTAAAAGAATCTTATTGTTCCTTTCCTAGTTTTGAAAGTTTATAATATGTAATTTTTCACTTTCTGAATTCCCCTCATCCTTACATTTAGCATGTTTAAAGTTTGTCAAATAATTGAAAGTGAATTAGCCCAATACTTCAGAAAGTCTGTACTTTTGTTATTTTTTTTTTTTTTTTTGCCAACAGGAAATATGTTGGAGCAGGATTTTGGCTAAAAAAGACAAATCACTGTTGACAATGCTTTAGTCCACTTTCATAGGCTCAAAGTCTGGAGAGAAATTCGGAGCCTCATGTTAATACTCAAACTCTATATTATATGTCAGAATGAAAAGAAATCTACTAGGACTTCATATGTTAAACCAAGAGAGGTGGTTGATAAAATACAAGCATATTTTTATTTCAATTGGCTCAAATTGTACATTTTTATAAGACTGAGTCACTTTCTTAGGAATTTTGTAAGACAACAGTTTTATGTTAGAAAATCATGAAAGAATCAACTTTGACATCTGCACTCTTTTGGCTTTCTATCTCTCCTCATATCTCCTTTGAGGAATTTGGCTTGGATTTTCCTTACTAGCTTTCTCTGCTTTTTTTTTTAAAAGGTCACTGGCTGGTTGGGTCTCTGACCCAACTCTAACCACAACCTACATACTTGGGAACATTCAACAGTACTGCTCAGGCCTGACCTCCCATTTGAGTACCTTCTGCTGTAGCTCAATCCCTCAGGACCACAGCAACTATAACAGTATTGAAAATGTCAGACTTGGAAAAAAATTTGCTGAATCAGTTATGCAATGAGTTGAAAGAAATAGGGTTTCTGTTCTAATGTACATTATGTTTACTTTCTTACACTGGAGAATAGATACAATACTCAAATACAGCGGCTTAGACTAACCATCTGTCTAATTTTACAAAGAAGAGAGTACCTTAAGTTTGAGATACTGCTGTACCTAAATAATATAAGAATTAGCTTTTTGCTTTTAAATATAAGCCTTAATAAAACATTCATGGTTGCTTTTTATTTGCAGTAAATGTGACATGTTCATCTTCAGATACTTCATATCTGAATTACTTTTAAATATTTTTTATATTTGCATATTCAGAAAAAAAATCTCAACTTTGCATTTAGTTGTTAAAATGGGAAATAATAAAATATAAATTGAGGTGATCCTAGATTAAGAACTTACTGGTTGAATTGGCAAGATGGCCCAATAGAGGTACCCACTGCTCACTGCCTCCTCCACAAAGAAGAAACAGAAAACAAATAACAGTATTTTGATATTCCAGGTTTCTGAAGTATAAGCAAAAAAAATTGAGGCTCCTCCACTTTTGTATGCTGCTGGTCAGCTGGATTGCCACCCTAACCAATCTGAATGTCTTAGTTGGTTCTAGTTTTCGCTGTTCCCAGGCACAGTTCCATACTTCACACTATCACTCTTATTCAGGATGGCCTCTAGTCACCTGAGCTAGTGCTGAATATGTAGATATGAAAATATGCTGTCCCTGCAAAGGAACTACTTACTATAGTCCACAACTCTAACATCACCATTTCCATCACTGGAGTGACCACATAGTTGGTGTCCCACCCCTAGTGTTGTATATAGAACTGCTCAGGCTACTAGAGTACCAGATATCCTACTCTAACCCTGGGGCTTTTCAACCCATGGCACCATTCATACCACACCCAAACCCAGTGATTACAGCTGAGGAAGCTATATGGAGATTATAATATAGCAAGTGGAAATAAGGATAACACAGCTTACCAAAATGACACATTAAGACACATTCTTAGAAGAGAATCATTTATTATCAAAGCCACTTTATAAAACTAGTAGAAGCAACTAATCCACAATATCTAAAAATCTCAATAGATGGTCACAAGGAATTGGAAAAAGCAAGATAATATGACACCTCCAAAGGAAACTATAATTTCCTAGCAATAGGCCCCAAAGAAAAAAATATTAATGGAATGCCTCATAAATACCTTAAAATAATAGTTATAAGAAATTTGAGTGAAATTCAAACACAGAATCCAGTAAAATTAGGAAAACAACTCATGATATGAATGAGAAATAAATATAAAGATACAGAGACCTTAAAGAAGAATCAAGTAGAAATCTTGGAAATGAAGATTGTTAAATAAAAATATAGTTGAAAACCTTCACAACAGACTAAATCATGGAGGCTAAAGGATATCCAAATCTGATGACAGGTCTTTTGATATATCCCAGTTCAAAAAATATAAAATAAAATATAAAAATGAAGATAGTCTTAGAAGCCTCTGTGATACCACTAAAAGAACAGATATTCACATTTTTATAGTATCTGAAGAGGAGAAAAAGGAGAGAGGCATAGAAAACCTATTAAAATGGGAGATCCAGACCAGACCACTCACACCACACTCTCAGTAGGCCCAGTTTATCCCTCCCCCAGCAGGGCAGACACCCACCAGAGCCTAGCCTCTGGTGCAGGACTGCTGCTTCTGACCAGCAGACTACCTCGGGAGGTCAAGCCCAGTGGCCCAGATCCACCAACACCAACTTGTGCAGGACCCAGATCCAAGATGAAGTAGCATTCATTGAGAGACACCAGCAGGGTCTGGAAGCCCAACATCAAGGGGAGGTACAGACAATCTGCACAGGTACTATAAGAATATAGGGAAGAAGTGGTAATACCTCAGATCCACACTGCAAGAAAGGAAAACTCATAGACAACATGAAAAAAACAACAGAGGAAAGTGCCCCAAACAAACCAGGACACTATAATAACAGAACCCATGGACAGTGAAGTTGATGAAGTATCAGAGAAGGAATTCAGAAGGTTCATAATCAAAATGATCTAAATGAGCAAATACAGGCAAAAAAAATTGATCACTCCAACAATAAGAGAGCAAATATAGATAGCAAAAGATTACTTCAAGAGAGAGAGAGACTCTGAAAAAAAATAGTCAGAAATCCTTGAAATGATGGATACAATAAGTCAAATAAAAAACTCAATAGAAAGAATAACAAAAGACCTACATCACTAGGTAGAAAGAACATCAGATAATGAAGACAATGTATACAACCTGGAAAATAAAGTGGATCACACAATGAAGAAAGTTAGAAACCATAAACAGAACATCCAAGAATTATGGGACAGCATCAAAAGACCAAATCTAAGAGTTTTTGGGATAGAGGAAGGCACAGAGTTTCAAACCAAAGGAATGCACACTCTCTTCAGTGAGGTAATATCAGAAAATTTCCCAAGCATGAAGAACAAATTGGAAAACCAAATACAAGAGGCTTACAGGACACCAAATGTACAAAATTACAATAGATCTACACCAAGGCACATTATAATGAAAATGTTTAGCATACAGAATAAGGATAGAATCTTAAAAGCTGCAAGAGAGAGGAATCAGATCACATATAGGGGGAGACCAATTCATATTTCAGCAGATTTTTCAACCCAGACTCTCAAAGATAGGAGATTGTGGAACAACATATACCAAGCTCTGAAAGAAAATGGATGCTAACCAAGAATCTTATAACCAGCAAAAGTAAGCTTTAGATTTAATGATGAAATAAAACCTTGATAAACAAAAGTTAAAAGAATTCACAGCTAGAAAGCCTGCACAACAGAACATCCTCAGCAAAATATTCCAAGAAGAGGAAATGAAAAACAATGATGAAAATCAGCAGAAGGAAGGATTACACTAAAGGAAAATCTAATCAGAGGAGAAACCAAGTCACATTAAATACCAAAAATCAATGAAAATGGCTGGGAATACAAATCATCTCTCAAGAGTAACCCTGAATGTTAATGGCCTAAACTCACCAATCCAAAGGTAGACTAGCAGATTGGATCCCAAAAAAGACTCATCTCATAGAAAAAAGACATCCACAGACTGAAGGTGAAGGGTTGGGGAAAATCATACCACTCACATGGACTGTGAAAGCAAGCAGGGGTTTCCATCCTCCTTTCAAATAAAGCAGACTTCAAACTAAAGTCAATCAAAAAAAGATAAAGAAGGATACTACATACTGCTCAAGGGAACCATATACCAACAGGACTTAACAATTATAAATATATATATCCCAAACAATGGAGCAACTATGTTCATCAAACAAACTGTTCTCAAGTTCAAGAGTCAAATAGACCACAACACAATAATTTTGGATGACTTTAACACACTTCTTTAATCATTAGATAGATCTTTCAAACAAAAGCTGAACAAAGAAACTATAGAACTCAATAATGCAATCAATAACTTAGACTTAACTGACATATATAGAATATTCCATCCTTCAATGAGAGATTATACTTTATTCTCAGCAGCAAATGGATCCTTCTCTAAAATAGACCATATACTATGCCACAAAGCAACTCCTAGCAAATATAAAAAAATAGAGATACTACCCTGCATTCTATCAGATCATAATGGAATGAAATTAGAAATCAATGATAAAATAAGAAATAAAATCCACTCCAACACCTGGAGACTAAATAATATGCTACTGAATGAACAATGGGTTTCAGAAGACATCAACGAGGAGATTAAAAAATTTTTAGAGGTGAATGAGAACACAGATACAACATATCAAAATCTCTGGGACAATATGAAAGCACTTCTAAGAGAAAAGTTCATTGCATGTAGTTCATTCCTTAAAAGAAGAAGAAGTCAACAAATAATTGACTTAACACTGCATCTCAAAACCCTAGAAAGTACAAACCAATACCAAAAGCAGCAGAAGACAGGAAATAATTAAAATCAAAGCTAAAATCAATGAAATTGAAAGCAAATAAACAATTGAAAAAATTGACAGAACAAAAAGTTGGTTCTTTGAAAAAAATAAATAAAATTGACAGACCCTTAGCCATTCTAATGAAGAAAAGGAGAGAGAAAACTCAAATCACTAACATATGTGATGAAAAAGGAAATATCACAATAGATACTACAGAAATACAGAAGATAATTAGAAATTATTTTGAAAACTTGTGTTCCAATAACATAGAAAATATCAAAGGCATCAACAAATTCCTAGAGTCATATAATTTGCTCAAATTGTATCAGGATGATATACACAATTGAAACAGATCAATTTCAAGTGACGAGATAGCAGAAACCATCAAAAGCCTACCAACCAAGAAAGCCCAGGACCAGACAGATACACAGCTTAAGTTCTACAAGACTTTTAAAGAAGAACTAATACTCATACTCTCCAATTTATTTCAGTAAATAGTAGAAGAGGCAGCACTTCCAGACTCATTCTATGAGGCCAATATCACTCTGATTCCAAAACTAGGCAAAGGCACATCAATTATCTTATATAAGACAAAGGTGCCAAAAACATGCAGTGGAGAAAAGATAGCATATTCAACAAATGGTGCGGGGAAAACAGAAAATCCATATGCAACAAAATGAAATTAAACCCATATCTCTCACCCGGCACAAAACTTAACTGAAAATGGATCAAGGACCTAGAAATTAAACCAGAGACTCTGCGTCTGTTAGAAGAAAAAGTAGGCCCTAATCTTCATCATGTGGGATTAAGCCCCAACTTCCTTAATAAGACTCAATAGCAGAAGAATTAAAATCAAGAATCAATAAATGAGATGGAATCCAACTAAAAAGTTTCTTCTCCGCAAAAGAAACAATCTGTGAGATGAACAGAGAGCCTACATCCTGGGAGCAAAGTTTTACCCCTCACACATCAGATAGAGCACTAATCTCTAGGGTATATGAAAAACTCAAAAAGCTAAGCATGGAAAAAACAAATAACCCAATCAACAAACAGGCCAAGGACCTGAACAGACACTTCTCAGATGAGAATATACAATCAATCAACAAATATATGAAAAAATGCTCATCATCTCTAGCAATCAGAGAAATGCAAATAAAAACTACTCTAAAATATCATCTCATTCTATTCAGAATGGCAGTTATTATGAAGACAAACAACAAGTGTTGGCGAGGATGTGGGGGAAAAGGTACACTCATACATTGCTGGTGGGACTGCAAATTGGTTCAGCCAATATGGAAAGCAGTATGGAGATTCTTTAGAAATCTGGGAATGAAACCACCATTTGACCCATCTATCCCTCTCCTTGTACTATACCTAAAGGACTTAAAAACAACATATGACAGGGACACAGCCATATCAATGTTTATAGCAGCACAAATTCACAATAGCTAAACAGTGGTGTCAACCTAGATGCCCTTATGTGGATAAATGGATAAAAAATGTGGCATATATACACAATGGAATTTTACTCTGCAATAAAAAAGAATAAAATTATGGCATTTGCAAGTAAATGGATGGCATTGGAGAAGATAATGCTTAGTGAAGTTAGCCAATCCCCCCAAAAACAAATGCTGAATGTTTTCTTTGATATAAGGAGGCTGATTCATAGTGGAGTAGGGAGAGGAAGCATGGGAGGAATAGTTGAACTCTAGATAGGGCAGAGGGGTTGGAGGAGAAGGGAGGGGATATGGGGTTATTAATGATGGTGGAATGCAATGATCATTATTATCCAAAGTACAGGTATGAAGACACAAATTGATGTGAATATACTTTGTATACAACCCGAGATATGAAAAGTTGTGCTCTTTTTGTAGTAGGAATTGTAATGCATTCTGCTGTTATATATAAATAAAAATAAATTTAAAAAATGTTTAAAATATCCTTAATTTAGGAAAGATATGTAAACTTATATTATAAATAAGAGGCCTATTTGAATCACAAATAGACATGAAAATATGAGATCTTCTGTATGTTATATTAATGTCAAACTGCCAAAAGTACCGAGAGAATTCTTAAACACAACAGGGGTAAAGTGCCAAGTCATATTTAAGACTAAAGAAGATCTCTCAGCAGAAAACTTACAGGTTAGCAAGAAATGGAAGACACATCTTTAGTTCCTGAAGGAAAATATACATTTGAATCAAATAGGATACAATTTCTCATTTTTCTGACTGTACAGGTTGCAGAATCACATTGGTCATACAGCCACCTATATACATACAGCAATAATAATGTCTATTTTATTCTGCTTCCACTCCCCCTCCCCTTCCCTCCCATCACATCTCTCTACCTAATCTAATGTGACACAGCTTTTTTTTTTCTCCTCACAACATCATATATGTATTCTGTATAACGATGAGGGTCTCCTTCCATCTTCCGTGCAATTCCCCTTCTCCCTCCTTTTCCCTCTCCCTCTCTTTCCTATTTAGTGGTAATCTTCTTCTCATGCTCTTCCTCCCTATCCCTATCCCATTTTGAGTCACCCCCCTTATATCATAGAAGACATTCGACATTTGTTTTTTAGGGATTGACTAACTTCACTTATCATAATCTGCTTTAGATTCTTTTGCTGAGAAGAAGCTTTTTAGTTTGAGTCCATCTCATTTATTAAATCTTGATTTTATTTCTTGTGCTTTAGGAGTCTTGTTAAGGATGTTGGGGCCTCATTCAACAAGATGAAGATGTGAGCCTACATTTTCCTCTATTAGCGCAGGGTCCTTGATCCACTTTGAGTTGAGTTTTGTGTGTAGTGAGAGATAGGGGTTTATTTTCATTTTGATGCATATGCATTTCCAGTTTTCCCAGTACCATTTGTTGAAGACACTATCTTTTCTCAAATTACTAAAATGTGTGATGAAAAAGGAAATGTCACAACAGACACTATTGAAATACAGAAGACAATTAGAAACTATTTTGAAGATTTATACGCCAGTAAAATAGAAAACCTCAAAGGCACCAACAAATTTCTAGAGACATATGATCAACCCAAACTGAGTTAAGAGGACTACACCATTTAAACAGATCAATTCCAAGCAAGAAAATGGAAGATACCATCAAAAGCCTACCAACCAAGAAAAGCCCAGGATCAGATGGATTCACAGTTGAGTTCTGCAAAACCTACAAAGAAGAATTAATGCCAATACTCCTTAAGTTATTCCATGAAATAGAAAAGGAAGGAACCCTTCTAAACTCATTCTACAAAGCTAGTATCATCCTGATACCAAAATCAGGCATAAACATATCAAGGAAAGAAAATTTCAGACCAATATCCCTGATGAACTTTGATGCAAAAATTCTCAATAAAATGCTGGCAAATTGCATACAAAAACACATTAAAAAATAGTGCACCATTATCAAGTGGGGTTCAGAACAGGGATACAAGTTTGGTTCAACATATGGAAATCAGTAAATATAATTCATCACATCAATAGACTTAAAGATAAAAATCATATGATTATATCAATTAATGCAGAGAAAGTGTTTTACAAAATAGACCACCCTTTCGTGTTCAAAACACTAGAAAAACTAGGTATAGTACAAACTTACCTCAACATTGTAAAAACTATCTATGCTAAACCCAAGGCCAACATCATTCTAAATGGAGAAAAATTGGAAGCATTCCCTCTAAAAACTGAAACAAGACAGGGAAGACAGGGATGCCCTTTTTCACCATACACACACACACACACACACACACACACACACACAATGTGAAAAATGTTCAAAAGCACTAGCCATTAGAGAAATTCATATGAAAACTACAAGGAGGTATAATCTCACCCCAGTTAGAATTGCTGTTTTAAAGAACAGAAAATGCTGGCAAGAATGTGTAGAAAAAAGAATAAAATCCCATTATTTGCAGCTAAATGAAACTGAAGGATATGAGTGAAATAAGTCAGGCACAGAAAGACAAATAACACATGTTCTGTCTCCTACGTGGAAGCTTAATAATATTGATCAGAATATAGCATAGTGATTACTAGAAGTTAGGAAGGAGGAAAGTGGGATAAAAGTAGGTTAGATTTGTGCAGTGCATGCTGTATTCATGTTTTGAAATACCACATGGAATCTCATTAATATTTAAAATTAATAGATATTAAAATGTTGCTTTTTATTTTAATAACTTGAAATAAGGAATTTAGAATCTGGAAATAATATCATCTAAGTTAACATACCATTTTTACTACTTATTAACTGTGTGACCTGGAGCAAATTTCTTACATTCTCTTAATTAGAATTATTACATGACTTAGTGAATCTACTTCTTAGTATATACCCCAAAGAATTGAAAGCTGGGACTTGAACAGATCCTTGTGTACTTGTGTTATTGTAGCATTATCTACAATAGTCAAATGTGAAAATAGCCCAAGTGTTCATTGATAGACAAAGAGATAAACAAAATGTGACACACGTGCACTCATGCGCGCGCGCACACACACACACACACACACACACACATGAATTATTCAGCTTTAAAAAGGTAGGGAATTCTGACAACTGATATGATGGTGATAAATAATAGAGAGAATGGTACAGAAAGATGGTCATATGAATTTATGTTTTACTTGGAGAAAAACAAAGAATGGCTTCAAAAGCAAAATGAGATCAAGTGAAGATTTTTTTTTTTCAATATAAAGGAAGGATGGCTTGAGGATGAAGGTGGAGTTGGCAATTAGCTCAATTTCTCCTCCAAGTTCTAGCATCATTTATTTTCCATTTGATTCTGTTTATTTTGTGTTATGATCTGGTCATCACGTGGCTGCTGGTTTGATGATTCTATTCATCTCATTTTGAAGCCTAGTGTTTATAACAGTGGATCTCCTTGACACCCAGGCTGATAATGCAGGCCATCTCTTACTGAATCTTTCACTACTTATTTTTAGTGAAAACTTAAACTAAAAGCTGTCTCCTGATCCTGTGATTATATTAAAATCTCTCAAAAAGGGATTTGAGAGAAATCAGTATCCTCACATGTTCTTAACTTGGATTCCACAGATATTATACATGATGAAAGGAAACCTCGTCCAAGTTGTTCTTTTTTAGTAGAGCACTTAAGCAATCACAGAGAAATTGTTCATTATGCCCCTGCTCTGCTTTCAGAAATTTGAACTGTCTTTCAAATTGACTAGAGCTGACAGGAATCACTTTGGCCTTTTGGGAAGTCTTTGGAAAACTCCAGGTTAAGGAGATGAAAGCCCTAGTGCTGTCTCTCCTTTTACCTGATTAATACCCAAGAAAAGGCATGACTTTTCTAAGCCACTTTTGCACAAATCAAATTACTTCTTTAAAAGGCCTCCTTTTGAATTTTCTTAAAAAATTAGACTCCTTTCAAAATGTTTCTAAAATAAAAGAATATATTGTATTTGTGAGGATGTAAGAAATGTACTTTGATCTATTTAGAAATGAATGGGAGATTATATTCATTTTAATTTTAAATAACAATAGTTACTAGTTACACTAATGATTATGATCAAGTAATTATTAGTGGTGTGCCAGACACTGAGCTAACTACTTTGTAGGCATTACTTCATCTTGTCAGCATTCTCTAGTACGGACTGTTATTATGACTGTTTTATAGAAGAAACTGAAGCTTAAAGACATAAAAGAACTCATTCAAGGTCACAGAATTCTTAAGTAGCTGAATCAGTCACTTCAAAAGAGAATAAAATATAATAAAAATAATTTCATTCTATTTTATTAAAATATAACTAAAAGACACTTTTTTAAAAAGTAAACATAAATGAAATATATACCCAAATCCAGGTCCTGTAATTCAAACCATACCCATTGTTCTGGTTAGGAAAAACTAATTTAGTTGTTGTTTTGGATGTTTTTTCTGAGTAGTTGGTAAGCACCACTGAAATAAACAAAATAAAAACCAAGCAAACAATAAATAATTTTTTATTTGTGTTTTATTCACTCTTTCATTTATTTAATTTTATTAATAGTTGTGTTCATTCCAACAAACTCATACATGAGTGGAATTGGATTTCAGCTCACTACCCCTTTTCTCTCATTTGCTCCCTCCCCGCCCTCATTCTCCTTCCTCTACTCTTCTAGACACCCTTTTGCTAATGTATTTATTTATATTTAGTTTATTCTTTTTATTTACACATAAAGGTAAAATATCCTGTGGCATATTTTTATATGCACATAACATGATTTTTTTAAAAAAAAATTATTCTGCATGGCTATCCCTTTCCCATTCCTCCTTTCTGTTTCTCAATTTTCTTCTACACTACTGAACTTCCCTACATCTTTGTGATGTCCTATCCTTCCCTCCTCCTTTACTTTAGTTTATTTAGCTTCCTTATATGAGGGAAAACATTTGACCTTTGAGTTTCTGAGTTTGGCTTATTTCACTTAGTATGACAGTCTTCATTTCCATCCATTTACCAGCAAGTGCCATAATTTTATTATGGCTGAGTCTCTCTCTCTCTCTCTCTCTCTCTCTCTCTCTCTCTCTCTCTATATATATATATATATATATATATATATATATATATATATATATAATGATTTCTTAATCCATTCACCTATTGATGGGCACCTGGTTTGATCCCATGATTTAGCTATTGTGAATGGGACTGCTATAAATGAGATAGCTGTATAATTATAGTATGTTGATTTTAGATATTTTGGGAAAATACCAGGGAGTGGGATAGATGCATTGTGTGGTGGTTTCATTCCTAGTTTTCTGAAGAATGTCCATATTGTTTTCCAGAGTGGTTGGACTAGACTGTAATTCCACCAACAATAAAGTGCACCTATTCCCCAACAGCTTTGCCAACACTTATTATTATTTGTGTTCTTGATTATTGCCATTCTGATTGGAGTAAGATGAAATATTAGTAGAGTTTCAATTTGCATTTCTCTGATTACTAGAGATGAACACGTTTTCATGTATTTATTGGCCTTTTGTGTTTCTTCTTTTGATAAATTTCTGTTTAGTTTTTTCTTTTCTTATTTATTGATTTGGGTTACTAGGTTTTTTGGTGTTAATTTTTTTATTTCTTTGTGTATTTCTGGATATTAATCCACATAGTAGATACCTGCTGTTGAATGCCTAATCTAGTTCAGTTTTTTAATGTTACTACTGCTATTTAATGTTGCCATTATTCCTATACAGGTGACAATAAGTGTTATAAGGTATCAAAATAGGTCTCAAACATTTATCTTAAGGCTCTTCATCTACTGCTGATATTAGTGCTATTCCTGGCTCCCCTTCATGATAGAGGGTTGGAAAGAGATTGGGACATTTCAAGTTTACATAGCAGCTCTCCTGCTCCTAAGAAATACTCACATCTTAAGCAAGGAACAGTGAATCTCACCCCACACAAAATCTAGCCCCATCTACCTTTAATATTACTCTAACTCAAAGAATTGAGGAGAAAAAACCCAAACCAACAACAAGGATGCAAGGAAGAACAATCAGATAGGGACGTCAGGTCTGATCCTTGACATCTACTTACATCTCAAAAAGAAAGAGAAGTCCCAGAACAAAAAAGATAACTGCAAACAAAAGCACATGTGTAAAAAAGAGAAAGAAGAAACCATCTCAGTTGATGTACAAGTTCAAAACCTCTGAAAACAAGAAAAAACAGGCAAACAAATCTCCCCCCCAAATTTACAATTCTCCATATATATATAATATATATATATTATATATATATATAGATAATACATATATGTATATACACTTATATTTACTTATTTAGAAATATATGTATAAAGTATTTTATATATATATATATATATATATATATATATATATATATATTCAAATCTATCCACAGAGTGAGAACATACACAACCACAAACACAGAAAAAATTATGCATAATGAAACAAAAGCATAGAATAATACAATGATGAAATAATATTGTAGAAAACATTAAAATTTAAAAAGAGTAAAAAAAATGGGAATATGGAGGAAAGAAAGAACAAGACAAAAGACAAAAAAAGGAAAAAAAAACAACACATCTTAATGAAGATAGAGGGGTTTTTCCTGCTGTAGTGGTCAAATCTGTTGGGAGGGAGGGATTTTAAATCTTTATATTTATTTTTGGCTTTGTACTTCTGGCCCCTGATCTTGTGTTCCTCACCTAGCTGACAGCTGGTTGTAGAGACACTCAGCTTCCAATCTCCCAGTATTGGGGGGGATAGACTGGGGAGTGCTGATGAATTGTGTAATCCTGTAAGGTAGGTGACACAGAGTTTTAGGTTGCTATTTCCAGTTGGACTTCACTGGGATTTGGAATTCTTTGGGTGTGTATTTGGGATCTGGTCCCCTTCCCTTAGTGGCATGGAGCTTCTTATCTCTGTTGGGCTTTTGGATCTCTTCTCTGGGGCTTCTGGAAAAATCCACTTTAAGGCATAGGGAGTAAGCCTCCTCAGGTTTCATCTTCAACACTATGGATGTGAATTGCCAGCATCCACCCTAGAGCACTGTGTGGCGTCAGTGAGCATCTTCACAATAACTTCTATGGGGTGCCATCAATCATGCGACTTTTCTCCCTTGGTATACAGAGGCTGAATAGTCCAGATAAACTGTTCTTTGTGCATAATTCAGCCTCTCTGGTTCAGGCACCCTCTGGGAATATTTTTACCAGCTGCTGGTAACTTCCTTTGTGAGTTTCTAGTCTCCTGTCTCTGTTCACAGCTGTGCAAGCTGTGTGAGGACAGCCTTCAGCACATGGGATCATTTTCCTTATCTACTATTGCGTTCCACATTCTGGGAAGACTTTCCACGCTGCACCACCACGGAGGGGGTGGTGGGGGGAGGGCTCTCCCTGATGCACTAGCGGAAGGCTCCCCACGGAGGGCTGCCTGTACTACAGAGCTCTGGCCCCCCAGCAGGACGCTTTGGATTTGTTTTTCACTGAGATGCTTTCCCTACCCAGTCTGTGCTGGTTAAAATCAGCTTTCCTGTGTAAACCACAGGTTTCCCTAAGTCGGTTTTTCTTTATTTTTAAAGTTTCTGTATCTGCTGGCCATGCATCTCTTTTGCCTGCACTCCCTGCTATGTTCTGTTGGTGGCCTGAGCTGGCAACTCTAAGGTATTACTCCTTAAGGTCAAGTTACGACGGTCTGTAGTTCTGTGAATTTATTGATTTATTGATGAATTTATTGTTTGTTTTTTTAGTTTATTGTGTTTCAGTGAGGCTCCTTTGTTACCTTGCTGAGGAGCAGCTTATTATAAGTCTGATGCCCAGGGACCTTGTGTTGGCTTTCCATTACTATAACTACCTGAGATGAATGGATTTACAAAGAGAACAAGGTTTATTTTTGTCTCACAGTTTTAGGGGTTCAGACAGAGTCAGTTGGCTGCTCACTTGCACTTGGTCCTGTGCTAAGCACATTATAACATACAGTGTGTGGTGAAATAAACATGGAGGGGTAGTGAAAAGAGAGAAAGAGACCCGGGTCTCACATCTTCTCTGAGATCATACCCTCAATGACCTAAAACTTTCCTCTAGGCCCCACCTCTTTAGATGCCATCACCTCCCAGTAGCACCAAACTGGGGGTTAAGCCTTAAACACATGTCCCTCTGGCACACATTTAAGATCCAAACCACTGTAAGTCCTGGCTATCATTTTTAGATTTTGTATCCTGTGTTATTGATTCTGTTCTTGACATTGAGTTTGATTCCAGCAAGATTTCATGTCTGTCTCCTTACCGTATGTGGGCTTCAACTTTTCTTCATCATTCTTTATCTTACTTAGTACATTCTGTTTCTTTCCCTTTCCCTTAAAGATGATTCAAGTAAAGATAGAAGAAGAAAACCCTTAGATTTTTATTTTCCACAGTATTTATTATTTTACACATTCTCTTTGGGTTCTCGAACACAGAGAAAATGTCCATTTTCCACCTGTTGATGCCTTCCATTTCCTTTCTCTTGAGCTTGATACCAGTGAGATATTTCCAAAAGAAGGAAAGAAAAACCAACTACATATGCAGTATCTCACAGTCTTCTGGAAGATGAAGGGCAGTAGTGTTTCACCGGGCCCTGGGGGAAAATCTCATTTCCAAGGAAAGAGTTAGTGACAGTAAAGCAGAGGGTCAGACAGGTACTAAAATATAAGGCTAAGATGTAAGAAATGAAGTAGACATCTAGTGAACTGGGATAATATGGAAGTTAGCTTGGAAAAAAGGCAACACTGAAAAATAAAGTCAGAGTCAAGAGAAGCAGCAAAACTGGTTTGATATTTACTCTGGTGAGTAGGGACTTGTGTTCTTTGTCCTGAGGAAGATTAGCTTTACAGACTTAACTGTAGATTTGTCTGTACTGGATGGTATGTGAGATCACCACAGGGAGAAGTTGAAACCAAGCTTTGTCTGACTTAGAACTAAAGAATTGCCTTTTTTATAGTTTCAGGTAGTTATGAATTTCCACAGTATATATGTTTATAATGATTTTGCAAGAATTGTCCTAATTAGGTCATACTAATTGCAGAAGATTATGAATCAAGAAAAATCATCCTTAGTAAACCCTTTGCTCTGTCACTATTTACCTTTTGTGATTTTATTCCATTTAAAAAAGAAACTAATGCTTAAGGATGCTTTTGCTTGGATTCCAATTTGCCTTATTTTCAGAAAACAGAAAATGTAATATAAAAAAAAATCCTAGTAATTTTGAACTTTGTATTGATTTTCCTTTTAGCTGTAAAAATCAACACTATCTGTGATCTCTTTTAAAAGTTAACTTATAATCTACTTCTTTTGTATTAAAGAAAAACTGTACAATAGGTAGAAAAATTATCATTTTGATTTCCAAATTCTAGGTAATACAAGCAATTAGGATAGAAACTATTTTACCTTTATTCATTAAAAATGTTTTTTTATGTTTGCTGCTTAAAATAACCATTTATCTTATGTAGAACTAAAATAATAACATCATATACTGGCAAAGATAAATTTCGATTCTGAGATGATTAGAATTAAAGAAATCAAGGAGAATCTACAGTTACATAACATGTTCCACATAGTAGAAAAAAATTTATTATAAAAAAAATATTTCTCTTAAAAAGCATAAAGATGGCCAGGCTCCGTGGTACACTCAGACCTGTAATCCCAGAAGTTAGGGAGGCGGAGGCAAGGAGGATTGCCTCTGTTCAAAGCTAGCCTCAGCAATTTACAGAGGCGCTAAGCAACTCAGTGAGACTCTGTCTCTAGTAAAATACTAAAAAGGGCTAGGAATGTGGCTCAGTGGTTGAGTGCCCCTGAGTTCAATTCCTGGAATACCCCCCACCAAAGCATAAAGAACATTTTTTTCCTATTTAGAGGTTTACTTGTTTTCTTTCAAATATCCCTTTTGATTTATGATTACCTGATAACACTTTTGTTTCTTATAAGGATTTCTTTTTTTTTCCCCAACTTTTTTGACATTACTGAAACTTTAAACTCCATATATTTATAGTGTATGATATGATGTTTTGGTGTACATAAAGACAATGTTACATTTGAAATAAGAATATTTAAGATCTATTTTCTTAGCAAATTCCAAATATACAGACTAGTTTTATTGACTGTAGTCATGGGCTGTACATTAAATCTCTAGCAGTTATTCATCATGAATAACTAAAATTTTGTGCCCTTTTATCAACATTGCCCCATTTCTTCTAGCCCTTACCCCCTAACCCCTGCCAACTACCATTCTACTCTATGCTTGTAGGAATTCAACTTTTAGATTCCACATATAAGTGAGATCATATAAAAGTTGTTTTTCTGTGCCTTGCTTACTTCACTTAGCATGCAGTCACAAATGACAGGATTTCTTTCTTTTAAAGGCTGAATAATATTCCATTGTGTTTGTGTGTCTGTGTGTGTGTGTGTAGCATACTTTCTTTTTCCATTCATCCATCAATGAATGCTTATGTTGATTCCATATCTTGGTTATTGTGAACAATGCTGCAATGAACATGGGAGTGCAGACACCTCTTTGGCATCTTAATTTTAATTCTCTGAATGTATAACCGTGAGTGATATTGCTGAGTCATAGAATATTTTTATTTTAAATTCTCTGAGGAATATTTTTCATAATATTATAATATATTTTATATTATAATATATTTATATTTTTATATAATATTTTTCATAATGGCTATATCAGTTCACATTACCACAAAAACTGCATTAGAGTCCCTTTCATCCACATCATTGCCAACACTTGTATATTGCTTTTTAATAAGTCATTCTTACAAATGTAAGGTGAAATCTCATGGTGGTTTCAATTTGTATCTCATGATGTGATGTGGAACATTTTTTCATATACCTGTGGTTATTTGCATTTCTTCTTTTGAGAAATGTCTGCTCAGGTCTTTTTTCCCATTTCGCCACCCCCAACGGAATATTTTTTTTCTTGCTGCAGAAGCTTTTTAGTTTGATGCAATCCCATTTATTATTTTTAATTTTGTTGATATATTTGGTGTCAGATTAAGAAATTATTGCCTATACCAATGTCAGGAAACTATTCCCTGTGTTTTTTTTTTCCTATGAGTTTTACTGATTCAGATCTTACATTTCAGTTTCCAGTACATTGGGGTTTATCTCTGAAAATGGTATGTCATTAGGATTCAATCTTATTCTTTTGTATGTAAATATCCAGTTTTTCCAACACTATCCATTGAAGACATTGTCCTTTCCCTTTTGTGGGTTTTTGATCATTTTGTTAGTAAAAGTGGATTTCATTCTGGGCTCTTTACTCTGTTAAAAAGGTTTATCTGTTATCATCCAAGAACTATGCTATTTTGATTCCTTTATCTTTGTAGTAGATTTTGAAATCAGGTAGCATGATATATTTAGCTTCATTCTTCTTGATCAAGATAACTTTGGCATTTTAGAGACTTTCATGATTATACATAAATTTTAGAACATTTACTCTGTTAAAAATACTATTGGAATTTTGACAGGTTATATTGAATTTGTACTTAAATTTGAGTAATGTAGATATGTTAATAATATTAATTATTTTAATCCATGAATACAGGGTAACTTTCTACTTATTTTCATCTCTTCAATTTTTTATATCAATATTATTAGAGTTCTTGGAGTACAGATCTTTAATCTTCTTGGTATTTTAATTTTACTTGTATGTGATAATACAGTAAATGAGATTATTATTTTAAACTTCTTTTTCAGATAGTTCATTGTTCACATATAGAAATGCAACAGATTTTGTATCTTTTTTTTTCTTCCACAGTTTTACTAAATTTTTAAGAAATAACAATTTTTCCTTATGGACACTAAGGAGTGTTTTCCATATTTTTGGTGCATTATAATTATACATGATGAGATTCATCATTACATATTCATATGTGCACATAATATAACAATATATTTGGACAATCTTAATTACCAGTGTTTCCTTTTTCCCTCATCTCCTCCCTCCCCCTGGTCCCTTTTCTCCATTCTGGTATCTTTTAGATTCTCATGAGATCTCCCCCTGAATCACCACCTCCCCCCACCACCTTGGAGACTAAGGGTTTTCTACACATAAAATCGTTTCATCCACAAATAGAGACAATTTAGCTTTTTTTCTGGTTTGGATACCTTTTATTTGTTATATTTTTCTTGACTAATTGCTCTGGTTAGGATATTTTATGCTATATTATTAAATAGAAGTGTTGTGAGTGGCAATTCTTGTCTTGTTTATGATCTAAAAGAAAGTTTTTAACTTTTCCCCACTAAGTATAATTTTAGCTGTGAATTTCTCATGTGATACTTTTTTATGTTGAGGTACATTACTTTTATATCTAATTTGTTGAGAGTTTTTAATCACAAAGCAATGTTGAATTCTGACTAATGCTTTTTTCTAAATTCTTTGATTATATATGCCTTCAAAAGTTTGATAGCCTTATTTATTTGAGAATTTATCCATCAAAAGCCTCTCTAGAAAGAGGAAAATAGAGGTTTAACTCTTCTCTTCCATGTCTCTGAAGCTTTATATTTATGATTTTCTTTCTTCCTTTCTCTCTCCCTACCCCTCCTCTCGTCTTTATTTTTGCAATAGAAAAACAAAATAGGGCATATTCATTTCAGCACCAAGGAAGAAAATGATTAGGGTATACAAGCACCTAAGTACTTCTTGAATCTTGATCCCCAGATTCTAGAAATCATATGCTATGATCCAGAACATTTCTGCAAGTGAGTTATCTAGGGACATGGCAATTTAAAACAAAAACAAAACAAAACAAAACAAAAAAACAAGTTACTTTGTAAACTATTTTTTTTACTACCTTAGGTTTCTTTAATTGTACTCTTAGAAAGTAATTTCAAGAAAAAAATGGTTACTTCAGTAGCAGGCAGAAGAGTGTTTTATGAATTAAAGAAATTCATATTAGCTCTCCTTTTCTAAGCAAATAGACAAATGGGTGAATAATTATCACCTGTGTTATTTGCCTATGGGCTTCTCTATTCCCTTCTTTTAATGCTTCTACATATATAAGACCCATATTTTCAGAAACAAAGTAACATATAATAGAAGTAATCTGAAAAATTTTCAATAGATTTCTCCTGAATAGCTCATTCAAACCAAATCAAGGTTTGTTATTACCATCAATAGGTTTTGATTTTTATTGCTACCCTTTGTTGCAAAATTGAAAATTAAGTATGAAAGAGAAACACAATTTTTATTCCTAAAATAACAAATGAATCTTTTGCATTTGATTACCATGGAACCATGATATTTAACTGATTTAATGACTTTTCTTAAGAGACATATAAAAGTAATGATAGGAAATCTTACTGAAATAAAAGCATTTGCTTTATGAGCAAATGAATTGTATCACTTATTATATTGTTACTGTTTAGTTGCATTTTACATAAATGTTATAAATAAATGTATAAAATATCCAACTCTTTTTAGAAAAAAATATTTTATGTGTTAAAAAACCTTCATACATATTGCCTTATGGTTATTTTAAGGATTTGGTTGTGTATCCTAGTTTGGTAATATCAGAATTAAAATCAGGTATGCAGTTGCCACTATAAATGAAAATAACAGAAAAGTCAAAGGCACTCTAGGGCTTAAAATTCCCATTAAAGTTCCCTAACAAAAGCATGTTTTTAGTAAATAATATTTTTATACCTATTACAACAGGTAGAACAAAAAATTTTATGTAATAGTTAGCAATGAACTTTGATAAAAGTTTTATTCAAGGTGGCCTCTATTTCCTCCACTATTTTGTGAATTAGGAAAGAAAATTCACCTACAAATGCACTGAGTAGCACTATCCCCCCAGTTGTTTTACTTTTCTCTTTCATAATGTAGTTAATGATAATGTTGATGCCTGATAGTTTTGCTTATTTTGTTAAAATGCTCTGTTTTATTAGATGAATGTAGAATATTTTATTTAGTTTTGGTTATTTTCCAATTTTACTTTTTAATGCTTCTACATTTATAAGACCCATATTTTCAGAAACAAAGTAACATAATATAAATAATCTAATAAGTTTTCAATAGATTTCTACTATATTATGATACTGTATTAAGGATCCTTGAATGAATAACAGCACTTATGACAGCCCAAAGATTCAAACAACCAAAATGATGATCAATTGATGAGTAGATAAACAAAATGTGATATTCTATACAACAAAATATCCAGAATGAAAAAGAAATAAAGGATGGACTCAGTTATACACACCTTCAATTCCAGCAACTCCAAAGACTGAGGCAAGAGCATCACAAGTTCCAGGTCAGCCTTAGCAACTTAGTCATACCCTATCTCAAAACAAACAAACAAACAAACAAAAACAAACCAAAAAAGAGGACTGGAAATATAGCTCATTGGCAAAGTACCCTGGGTTCAGTCTCCAGCACTGCACAAGATAAATAATTAAGAACTGATGTGTCATCAACCTTATAAAAGGTTAATATAAACAATGTATTAATTAAAAGAAGGCAGTCACAAAAGACTACAAATTGTGTGAATCCATTTGTCTGAAGTATCCAGAGTAGGTAAATTCATAGAGAATGGAAAGTAAATTAAAGTTTGCCTACAGCCAGGAGGCTAGAGAAACAGACAGCAATTGCTAAAGCATATGGCATTTCTTTTGGGGGTGACAAAAAAGCTCCAAACTTAGATGGCTACACATCTATTAATATACTAAAATATTGAATTGTACACTTTAAATGGGTGAATTTTATGACATGTAAATTATATCTCAATATAGATGTTTAAAAAACTCTTCTATGTATCGCCTTATGGCTAAGTAAGTTTTTGCAGAGATGACAGAGAAAGAGGTAGAAATTCTATACATTAAACTAGGGTTTTTCACTTTGGTGCCCTTGACATTTTGTGTCAGATAGTTCTTTGTTGTGAGATGCCATCTTGTGTGTTTTATGATTGGCAGCATCCCTGGCTTCTACCCTTAGATGCCAGTAGCACCTTCACAGTTGTGAAAATTAAAAATATCTGTAGCAGTTTCCCAAAGTGTCCTGGGGGATAAAACTGCCTATGATTGAGATCACATATTTAATCCTTTATACTTTCAATTTTGTTGGATATTGTGAATTATACTTCAATGTTGGTATTTATATTTCACCAGAATATACATTTCATTTCATTCTGATACTAGATTTCATTAAGGCTTTTTGCTAATTTGATCAGTACAAATAGTATCTTGCTTTAATTTGCATTTTATAATTACTGGCAAGTTTGAGCACTTCTTCAAATTTATGACCATTTGCATTTTTTCCTCCCTAATTATTCATAATCCTTTCTCTTTATCAGATCATCTATTTTCATTTAATTAGTGGAACATTCTTACATTTTGAGTACTTATCTTTTCTTACATAAATGTAGCATTTTAATTCAGGTCTGTGTTATTTTTTGAAACATATAACTGAAAAAATATTGTACATATGATTCAAAGTTGATATCATGGATTCATTAATGTTGCTTTTTATGATGTATGCTTTTAGGATGTCTATTCTTTTGACCAACGCATTGCATTTAGCCCATGTAGAAGCCCAGTTATCATCAGCAATATTTGGAAGCAAGTGCTTTATGATTAAACATGGGTATTGGATTTTTTTTTATTAGTTGTTCATGACAATACAATGATCTTGACATATCATACATTTGAATCAAATGGAGTATGAACTCTCATTTTTCCAAGTGTACAGGTTGCAGAAGGGGACAGAATTTTCATTTCTAAAAGTGAATAGGAAGTATCTTAGTCTCACAGATACTCTGGTTCAAGCTCAGTTGTAAAACAAGGTACTCCTTGGAAATGGGATATTGAGTCAGAGCAGAGGCATCATTCAAATTCACTTTGTATTTTTACCCTCAACAATGGATAAATGTATCATTGTGTTTCCCAGAATAATTTTTCTGCTTTTTACATTTCTTCTGTCAGAAAACATAAATAGAATCAGATTAAAATATTTCTTTATTGGTTCATAGAAATATACATGATATTTTATCATGTAAGATTCCCCTATCCTTTGAAGTATCTTAAATTTTACAAATAATTAGAATTTTCAATTCTATAATTATATTTGAATGGAAAATTTGCTCAATCCTAAAATTTAAAAATTCATTATTTTTTAGATTTGTCATTATGTCATTTTAAAAATTTTTATTTATTTTAATGTTTTTATTACCACATTCTAGTTATAGATGTTTTCTCTCATCATTTCATTTTTTTCTTTTTAATTTTTTTATTAGTTGCTCAAAACACTACAATGATCTTGACATATCATACTTTCGATTTAAATGAGGTATGAATTCTTATTTTTCCACGTGTACAGATTGCAGAATCACATTGGTTATACACCACGTTTATACATACAGCCATACTAGTGCCTGTTGTATTCTGCTACCTTTCCTATCCTCCCCCCTCCCCTCCCTTCCCCTTCCATCACCTCTCTCTACCCAATCTACTGTGACATCTCTCTCTCTCTCTCTTTTTTTTCTTCCCCCTCACACCACCTTATATGTAATTTTGCATAACAATGAGGGTCTCCTTCCATCTTCCATGCAATTCCCCTTCTCTCTCCCATTCCCTCCCACCTCTCTTCCCTATTTAATGGTAATATTCTTCTCATGTTCTTCCTCCCAGCTGTTTTGAGTCACCCCTCTTATATCAAAGAAGACATTCGGCATTTGTTTTTTAGGGATTGGCTAGCTTCATTTAGCATAATCTGCTCTAATGCCATCTATTTCCCTGTAAATGCCATGATTTTGTTATTTTTTAGTGCTGAGTAATATTCCATTGTGTATAAATGCCATCATTTCATTTTTATAGGTATCTAAAAATATATAGTAATAGGAAAGCCCAGACTAAAAATGTGGCTCTAATTTTAAATGGATCCTGAACCAAACATCACCATTGATGATTTTATTTTATTTTTTAATCTCTCTGTGTCTTGATTTTGTCATTGTTAGACATACATAATATATTACTTTTCAATTTTTAAGTTTTCAGGTTTTCTTAGAATCTTATTTATCATAGCCATGGTAGCCATTACATCATTTTCATTTCTATTTCTTGTTCTTTTGCAAAGTGGTAGGAGCTGTAATCACTTTATGTAGGTCATATTGAATCCTACCTAACATTTGCTTTAGGTGTTGAGATTGGTGATGTCACTCACACCAGAAGTGTATGAAATAGTTTGTTTCTTATCTGTGAAGGCTTTCTGAGAAATGCAGGAAAGTCTCAAAACCCAGTATACAAAAATAGCTTGGCAGACATGAAAAATAGATTGGTTTGTATTTTATTGTGGAGATTGGGATTGGAGTGAAGGCTTCCATGCATGAACCAAAGTTTCAAGGTTTTCACTACTCACAAGTGTCAACAGGAGAAGTGCTTGGTTTTATTATCAGCTTGCCTGATGTGGGGCTGAAAGGAAAGGGGGGGGGGAAGGGCACTTAAAAGCTGTGAGCAGTCAAACATTAAAAACAGAGTCAGAGTGCACTTATGAAAATGTTACAGCTAACATACTCAAAGAAGAAAGACTGAAAATATTTCCTCTTAAGTTGAGAAGACAAGAATTCCTGCCTTTACCACTGTGATTCAACATTTTATTGGAAGTTCCAGCAAGAAAAATTTAAGCAAGAAAAATTAATAAAAGGCATCCATGTGGAAAATAAAGAAGCAAAACTTTTTGAAAATGGCATGATCCTTTATAAAAGAAATCTCAATAAAGCCACCTACCCACATGGGGGGTGGGGATGGGGACAAGCAATTAGAGTAATGAAACAGAATCTGCAAAACCGCAAGGTACAAAAATCACTTGTAAAGTAGCATGGTGGTGCTTGCCTATAATCCCAGTGACTCAGGAGTCTAAAACAGAAGGATTGCAAGTATGAGGCCAGCCTCAAAAAAGTATTGTGTTTTTGTATACTGGTGATGAAAATAAAAGAGGAAATTATGAAAACAATCTATTTACAATAGCATCCAAAAGAATTATATACTTATGCATAAATTTAACCTCAGTAGTAAGAGTTATACAATAAAATCCACAAAACATTTCAGTAAGGAAAATCTAAAAATCCAAATAAAAGGAAATATTACATGTTCTTAGATTAGAACATATACTCTTATCAAGATGTCAGTACTACCAAAAGTAATCTACACATCACAACAATCCCTGTCAAAATTCCAATAACTTTTTTTGCAGAAATGAAAAAACTGATCCTTAAATTAAGGAGTTGCAAAGAGCCAGGAATAGTCAAAATCTTGATAAAGAACCAAGTTGAATGACTCACACTAACTTTAAAAACTTCAAGAAAGCTGTAGTAAACAATAGTGTGATATTGGCATAAAGATAAACCTATAAACCAATGGAATAGAATTTGAGGGTCAAAAAAACCTATGCATCTATGGTCAAATATTTATAAAAATAGCACCAAAACCATTCATTGGGGGAAAAAAGCTCTCTTTACCAAGAGGTGTTGGGAAAACTGTTTATCTACAAGCAAAAGCCTGAAGTTGAACCCTTACCTCATTTTACATAAAAATTAACTCACAATAAATTAAAAAGCTGAATATAAGAGCTAAAAGTATGAAACATTTATAAGAAAATATTGAGGTACTACTTTATGGCCTTAGGTTTAACAATGAATTCTTAGATATGTCACTAAAGTTATATGAAGAGAAAAAATTAGATAATTACAATTAAAAACTTTTGTGCATCATAAGCACCACTAAGAAAATAAAAATACCCCTTACATGGGATGAAAATATATGCAAATTATGAATCTGATTAGAGTCAAGTATTTAGTATACAGAGAGACCTTCTACTATCCAGTAACACAAACCAAATAACTTAATTAAAAACTGGGAAAATGACTTAAATACATCTGCAAATAAAAAGTACAATTAGTTAAAAAGCATATGAAAAGAGGCTTAATATTATCACTCAAAAGTATAACTATAGTAAAAAAAAATGGGAAATAATGTTAGTAGGTATGGGGAGAATTCCGAATACTTGAACATTGGAGATAGAATTGCTCAGGTATGAAAAGCAGTTTGATTTTCCTCAGAAAGGTAAACATCGAATAACTGTAGCATCTAACAATTTTATGTACTAATATATACCTTTCAAAATTAAAAACAGGCACACAAAAATTTTTTAACATGTATGTTTATAGCTGTGCTAATTCACAATTGTAAAAATGTGAGAAAAATCTAAGTGTCCAACAAAGGATGAATAGAAAAGTATTGTGGGATATACATCCAAATGGATACTATTCATCCATAAAAAATAAAATAATGTACATTATACCATGTAGATAACTCTGGAAAACATTGTTCAATTAAAGAATTGAAACACAAAATGTCACATACAGCATGATCCCTCTTAAATGAAATATATCAAACAGACATATCCATATAAGCAATAAGAATATTGGTAGTTACCAAAGTCTGGGTAAGATGTGGCAAATAAGGGATGAGTACAGAGTTTTATTTTGGAGTAACAGAAATATTTAGAAACTAGACAGAAGAAATAGCTGTACAACACTGTGAATGTATTACTAAATTCCATTGAATTATTCAACAAAATGGTTAATTTTGTTAATTAACTCAATGTAATAATTACAACTATATGCAGTTTAAAAAAAAATTAAGTTGTAGATGGACATAATACTTTTACTTATTTATATGTGGTGCTGAGAATCAAACCCAGTGCTTCACACGTGCAAGGCAAGCACTCTACCACTGAGCCACAGCCCTAGCTCCATATATTCATATTTTAAAAAAACCATTTTGTGCATGATAGCTACAGTGTTGTCAATTAAAAACTAATAAACTGGTTAAAATTTTAAGTATTTTTAAAGTGATTAATGTTACATGACTGTAATATCATTACAAATGCTTATATTTAAAATATGGAGTCATCTTTTCACACTGGGTTTCTTTACATATTGAATAGGAATTGCAATTGCGGATATTTTTGCCTTATCCCTGGTTTTTTTTTTTTTTTTTTGGTGTTTTTATAAATTTTATTTTTTAAACAAAAAATAAAATGTTAAAAATAATAAAATAAAATAAATGATAATCTAAGTCAAAAGGTGAAAAAAGTTAAATTTAAAAGTATTATGCCACAGTCTTTTCCATGGTTTCAAGGCAGAAGTCTACAGTCTTTCAAACTGTTGTTCCTTTTTAAACTGTATGTAATTTTTACTATGGGTACTTTCCTGCAATCGGTACACGTGGAAAAATAAGAATTCATACCCCATTTGAATCAAATGAATGATATGTCAAGATCATTGTTATGTTTTGAGCAACTAATAAAAAAAATGAAGACACACATAAAAACAAACAAACAACAACAAAACACCCCCCAGATGCTCATGGAATAAAAAGGAGCATAATCTTTAATCCTTAAAGTACCCATAGTAAAAATTACATACAATTTAAATTATCCCTAGTCTTTAATGGGTAACAGGGCAGACTGTCAGAGTTAAGTGCAATGGTGGTTATGGGGTTATAGTAGTTATCTATTCTTTATCATCTTAGGAAGTTCTCATCTATTTCTTGTTTCCTGAGGGTTTATATCATGAATGGATGTTGGTTTTGTCAAATGCTTTCCTCTTTTTCCACTGAGATGACCATAATTTTTCTTCTTTTGCCTGTTGATATGGTAGTTCATCTTCAGATGCTAAATGAGTTTTGTCTATCTAGAATAAACTCTAATTATGGTGTGTAACTCTTTGGTGTACATTGTTGGATTCAAGTTACTATTATGATGTTGAGGATGTTTGCATCTATATTCATGAGAGATACAGATGCTTTTCTTTCATGTAATCTTTTTATCTGCTTTTGGTATTGGGATATTTATGATCTAATAAAATGAGTCAGGAAGTATCCCTCTGCTATTGTTTTCTAGAAGAGATTGTATATAATTAGTATATTTCTTTCTTACATATTTGGGCAATTTTACTCACCAAATGATCTTGGACTTTGTTTAAACAATTTCTAAGCTTTTTAAATATATGGATTCCTGTTATCTGCTTCTCCTTGTTTCTGTTTTGGTAACTTTTGGCTTTCAAATGAATACTTCATTTCTTCTAACTTATCAAGTTTTGCATCATAAGTTTCTTTCTTTCTTTTTTTCTTTTTTTTTTTTTTGAAGGATCCAAGTTTTTTTTACTGTTTTTTTTTAAATGAACGACAGCAAAATGCATTATAATTCTTATTACAGCACAATTTTACATATCTCTGGTTGTATATAAAGTATGTTTACACCAATTTGTGTCTTCATACATGTACTTTGGATAATGATGTCTATCACATTCCACCATCCTTGCTAATCCCCTGCCCCCTCCCTTTTCTCCTCTGCCGTATCTAGAATTCACCTATTCCACCCATCCTTCTGCTCCCTACCCCTCTTTGAGTCAGCCTCATTGTATCAGAGAAAACATTCAGCATTTGTTTTTTGTGGGATTGGCTAACTTCACTTAGAATTATCTTCTCTAACTCCATCCATTTACCTGCAAATGCCATGATTTTATTCTCTTTTATTGCTGAGTAAAATTTCATTGTGTATATATGCCACATTTTTTTTTATCCATTCATCCACTGAAGGCACCTAGGTTGGTTCCACAGTTTAGCTACTGTGAATTGTGCTGCTATAAATATTGATGTGGCTGTGTCCCTCAAAAAACAGTATGCTGTTTTTAAGTTTTGGGGGTATAAACCAAGGAGAAGGATTGCTGGGTCAAATGGTGATTGTATTGCCAGATTTCCAAGGAATTTCCATACTGTTTTTTTATTGGCTGAACCAATTTGCAGTCCCACCAGGAATGTTGCATGATAAGTTTCTTGATAGTATTTTATTATTATTTTAATTTCCATTGGATTAGTAGTAACAGCTGTCCTTTTATTTCTAATATTGTTAAATTGAGTCTTCTGTCTTTTTCCTGATTATTCTGTCTGGACATTTTAAAAATCTTCATTGATAAATAAATCACTTTAAAAAACTGATTCTATTTTCACTGTGTTCAGTACCAGTGACTTCTGCTTTCATTTTTATTTTCTACTTACTTACTTACACTAGCTTTTTCTTCATCTATAGTTTCCTAAAACAGAAGCTTATATAAGGTATATATGTATATATGCATATTTACATATATATATATTTATATCCAGACACATATATATATACCTGTACATACAAAATTATATATATATATATATATATATGTATATATTTAGTGCATGATAGCTACAATTTTTCCAATTAAAAACAAATAAATTGGTTAAAATTATATAGCCTAAAATATATATAAAATTTTTAGCATGTTAGTCTTTTATGCTCATTTAATTTTGTAAATTTTATATGAATTGTGAATACCTTATAACTGTTGTATTTAAGCGCCAAATGATTTGTAGGTATTGCAATATTTGACAGAATCATGGTCACTCCAGGTGGATTGGGCTGGCAATGAAAAAAACCACACAAACATAGAAAATACTTTTTTGGGGTTCAGGACATCTCTGCAGCCTCAAGAAATAAGCTTCCACGCTGGAGGGCAAGGAGAACAAGGAAAGCAAGAGGCAAGAAGCAGGCAAGAGAGAGTACTCCCTGAACCCTAATATTTATTGGGGAAAAAACATTTGATAGAAAGTTCCACCCAAATAATGCAGGGATTGGATTTTGGAGTGTGGAGTCTTGCTTGGTGATGTCTTGTGGTCAGCAGTTTGACTGACATCTTGGAAAGTCATACCCATCACAGGTGTTGTGTGGGATCATAGGCAGAGTGAGAGAGACAGCACACATATGTCACACAGCCCAATCAGATGGCAGTGTCAGTCCAGTTCCCTCATACACTCAAATGTGCATAGCTTACACACAGCCCATGAATGGCTTCTGACATGTGGGGAAGGGATTTCAGTTACCTTTCTACTGGTAATTTATATTTCATTATTAATGTGGTCTATATTAATGAATAGTTCTTGTCCTGAGATGAATATTTATATTCTGCTGTTTGATGACATATTCTGTAAATGTCAATTATGTGAAGTTGATTTATAGCACCGCTTAGGTCACTGATCTTCTTGCTGATTTTCTGCCTGCTTGACATATCAATTTCTAACAGAAAGGTTTGAAATCTATAATCTTAATCATGGATTTATATATTTCTATCTTCCACTCTATCAGTTATTGCCTTGTGTATTTTGGCAGTCATTTGTTAGGTGAATACAGTATTAGGATCGATATGTCTCCTTGGAAAATTAACACCTTTATCATCACATAATACCCATCTTCATTGCTGACATTCTTCAGTTCTGATCTGACGTGTGCTTTTTTTTTTTTTTCTGAAATGACTACACCATTTACAGCTGCCTTTGATCCATGTTGCATTGTATTTTTTTCTTCATCCCTTTACTTTTAGCCTGCCTGAATATTTACATTTAAAGTGGGATTCTTGTAGAAAAATGAATGATCAGGTCCTGGTTATATTTACCACTCCAATGATCTGTCTTTCAGTTAGTCTGAAGTAATTATTGAAATAACTGAATGATTGTCGTTGTTTTCTTTTAGTTTCCCTTATTACTCATTTCTCCTTCCATCATTTTTAGGCTTTGTATTGTATTAAGGGAAATTTTAAATATTCCATATGATCTCTTTTCCTAGCCTTTCTGTTATATTTCAAGACTTTTAGTAGTCCTACAGTTTCTAGTATAATTTTTTTCTTTTTCTTTTTTTTTTTTTTTGGTACCAAAGATTAAAACCCAGGGTTGTTTAACCATTGCCTCATCCCCAGCCCTTTTTATTTATTTATTTATTTTTGAGGCATGGTCTTGCTAAATTGGTTAGGGCTTCACTAAATTGCTGAAACTGGCCTCAACCATTTAATCCTGCTGCTTCAGCTTCCTGAGTTGCTGGGATTACAGGCATGTGATATGATATATATTCTATATTATACATTTTCAACTAATTTTAGCCTACTTTCAACAAACACCATACCATTTCAATGTAATCTAATGACTTTATACCAGAATATTTCTAATTACTTTTTCCCTCTATTGTGACAATCCTGTCATTATTTGATTATCTATATCCCATAATCACTTGCTACTTGTTATTATTGCCTTAAACCACAAGTTATTTTTAGATCAATTACACACTGTAAAATGTAACACTTTTCCTTTTTATTCTTCTGATAACCTGACTTTCTTTTATGAATTCAATTTTCTGACCTGTGTCCCTTTTCTTCTGCCTGAATAATTTCTGTCAACATTTCTTATAGAAATATTCCATTTGTAGTAAATTGCCTCATATTTAGTTACATTTTAAGAGGTAATTTCATTGTATCTATAATTCCAGATAGATGGTTTTCTTTTTCTTTTTCTTTACAATTTAAATATTTCACTCTACTCTCTTCTTGCTTGCATTATTTCTTATGATAAATATTCTATTATTCTTATCCATTTTTATCAATAAAGTGGCTTTGTTTGCATTTATGTTTGTGTTTGTTTTCTTGTAGTATTAATCTGATATACTCAGGTGCAGTTATTTGGTATCTATCCTGCTTGGTGTTCTTTGAAGGCCTAGATATGAGGTTTTATGGCAGTCATTAATTTTGGAAAGTTATTTCAACCCATTTGTTGATTGGGTTATTTGTTATATTATTTTCTAATTTTTTGAGTTCTTTGTATACTCTGGATATTAGGGCTCTATCTGAAGTGTGAGGAGTAAAAATTTGTTCCCAGGATGTAGGCTCCCTATTTACCTCTCTCATTGTTTCTCTTGCTGAGAAAAAACTTCTTAGTTTAAGTAAGTCCCATTTGTTGATTCTTGTTATTAACTCTTGTGCTATGGGTGTCCTATTAAGGAATTTGGAGCCCGACCCCACAATATGTAGATCGTAGCCAACTTTTTCTTCTATCAGACACAGAGTCTCTGATTTGATATCAAGCTCCTTGATCCATTTTGAGTTAATTTTTGTGCATGGCGAGAGGAGGGGATTCAGTTTCATTTTGTTGCATATGGATTTCCAGTTTTCCCAACACCATTTGTTGAAGATGCTATCCTTCCTCCATTGCATGCTTTTAGCCCCTTTATCAAATATAAGATAGTTGTAACTTTGTGGATTAGTCTCTGTGTCCTCTATTCTGTACCATTGGTCCACCCACCTGTTTTGGTACCAGTACCATGCTGTTTTTGTTACAATTGCTCTGTAATATAGTTTGAAATCTGGTATCGCTATACCGCCTGATTCACACTTCCTGCTTAGAATTGCTTTTGCTATTCTGGGTCTTTTATTTTTCCATATGAATTTCATGATTGCTTCATCTATTTCTACAACAAATGCCGTTGGGATTTTGATTGGCATTGCATTAAACCTATAGAGAACTTTTGGTAATATCGCCATTTTGATGATGTTAGTTCTGCCTATCCATGAACAGGGTATATTTTTCCATCTTCTAAGATCTTCTACTTCTCTTTTTAGGGTTCTGTAGTTTTCATTGTATAAATCTTTCACCTCTTTTGTTAGGTTGATTCCCAAGTATTTTATTTATTTATTTTTTTTTTTTGAGGATATTGTGAATGGAGTGTTTTTCCTCATTTCCGTTTCAGAAGTTTTGTCGCTGATATACAGAAATGCCTTTGATTTATGTGTGTTGATTTTATATCCTGCCACTTTGAAGAATTCATTTATTAGTTCTAGTAGTTTTTTTGTAGACCCTTTTGGGTCTTCTAGGTATAGAATCATGTCATCGCAAATAGTGATAATTTAAGTTCTTCTTTTCCTATTTTTATGCCTTTAATTTCTTTCATCTGTCTAATTGCTCTGGCCAGTGTTTCGAGAACTATATTGAATAGAAGTGGTGATAGAGGGCATCCCTGTCTTGTTCCAGATTTTAGAGGGAATGCCTTCAATTTTTCTCCATTCAGAATGATGCTAGCCTGAGGCTTAGCATAGATTGCTTTTACAATGTTGAGATAAGTTCCTGTTATCCCTAGTTTTTCTAATGTTTTGAACATAAAGGGATGCTGTACTTTGTCGAATGCTTTTTCTGTGTCTATCGAGATGATCATATGGTTCTTATCTTTAAGTCTATTGATGTGGTGAATAACATTTATTGATTTCCGTATATTGAACCATCCTTGCATCCCAGGGATGAATCCCACTTGATCATGGTGCACAATTTTTTTGATGTGCCTTTGTATCCGATTCGCCAGAATTTTATTGAGGATTTTTGCATCTAGGTTCATCAGAGATATTGGTCTGTAGTTTTCTTTCTTTGAGGTGTCTTTCCAGAAATAAAAAAGGAAACGAATATACAAATTTTAGATGCATACAGGACACCGAGCACACAAAATCACAGTAGACCAACGCCAAGACACATTGTTATGAAGATATCCAATATACAATACAAAGAGAAAATATTAAAAGCTACAAGAGAAAGGAGACAGATTACATTCAGGGGTAAACCAATAAGGTTAACAACGGATTTTTCATCACAGACGCTGAAAGCAAGAAGATCCTGGAACAACGTATTTCAAACACTGAAAGACAATGGATGCCAACCAAGAATTCTGTATCCAGCAAAATTAAGCTTCAGGTATGACAACGAAATAAAAATTTTTCATGACAAACAAAAGCTAAAAGAATTTGCAGCCAGAAAACCAGCATTGCAAAGCGTCTTGAGCAAAACACTACACAAGGAAGAAATGAAAAACAATAACCAAAACCATCAGTGGGAAGTGCCTCGGTAAAGACAGAAGGCGGCGGGAAAGCTAATCATGGAGAAACAAACTAAATTAAAAAAAAAAAAAGATAAATAATCAAACATGGCAGGAAGTACAAACCATATATCAATAGTAACTCTAAACATTAATGGCTTAAACTCTCCAATAAGCGACATAGGCTGGTAACATGGATTAAAAAAACAAATCCAACAATATGCTGCCTCCAGGAGACACATCTGATTGGAAAAGACATACACAGGCTGAAGGTGAAAGGTTGGGAAAAAATATACCATGCACATGGTCCTCGTAAGCAAGCAGGGGTGGCCATCCTCATATCGAAAAAATCGACTTCAAGACTAAGTTAATCAAAAGGGATAAGGAAGGACATTATATACTGTTAAAAGGAACCATTCACCAACAAGACATAACAATTATCAATTTGTATGCACCAAATAATGGTGCTGCAACGTTCATAAAACAAATTCTCCTCAAGTTCAAGAATCAAATAGACCACAACACAATAATTATGGGTGACTTCAACACACCTCTCTCACCATTGGACAGATCCTCCAAACAAAAGTTGAATAAAGAAACTATAGAACTCAATATCACAATCAATAACCTAGACTTAACTGACAAATATAGAATATATCAACCATCATCAAGTGGATATACTTTTTTCTCAGCAGTACATGGATCCTTCTCAAAAATAGACCATATATTATGCCATAGGGCAACCCTCAGTAAATATAAAGGGGTGGAGATAATACCATACATTTTATCTGATCATAATGGAATGAAACTGGAAATCAATGATAAAAGAAGAAAGGAAAAATTCTACATCACATGGAAAATGAACAATATGTTACTGAATGATCTATGGGTTACAGAAGACATAAAGGAGGAAATCAAAAAATTCTTAGAGATAAATGAAAATACAGACACAACATATCAGAATCTATGGGACACAATGAAAGCAATTTTAAGAGGAAAATTCATCGCCTGGAGGTCATTCCTCAAAAAAAGGAAAAACCAACAAATAAATGAGCTCACACTTCATCTCAAAGCCCTAGAAAAGGATGAGCAAAACAACAGCAAATGTAGCAGAAGGCAAGAAATAATTAAAATCAGAGAAGAAATCAACGAAATTGAAACAAAGGAAACTATTGAAAAAATTAACAAAACTAAAAGTTGGTTCTTCGAAAAAATAAATAAGATCGACAGACCCTTAGCCATGCTAACAAAGAGAAGAAGAGAGAGAACTCAAATTACTAACATACGGGATGAAAAAGGCAATATCACAACAGATGCTACAGAAATACAGAAGACAATTAAAAATTATTTTGAAAACCTATATTCCAATAAAATAGAAGATAGCGAAGACATCGATAAATTTCTTAAGTCATATGATTTGCCCAGACTGAGTCAGGAGAATACACACAATTTGAACAGACCAATATCAATGGATGAAATAGAAGAAGCAATCAAAAGACTACCAACCAAGAAAAGCCCAGGACCGGATGGGTATACAGCGGAGTTTTACAAAACCTTTAAAGAAGAATTAATATCAATACTTTTCAAGTTATTTCAGGAAATAGAAAAATAGGGAGCTCTTCCAAATTCATTCTATGAGGCCAACATCACCCTGATTCCAAAACCAGATATTCTATGTAATTTGTTTCATATGTATGTTCTTACAGGAATTGGAAAGTTGGTACTCAGTGCACAGTGAAACTGTTTTACGATCTGTTCTTGCTTATTGCCCATTTTTTAACATAAATGCTCTTAAGCTATTAACCACAGTTACTTTAGACTCTTTGCCTTCTAATTCAATATCTGTGTTTTTTCTGATGACTGTTTCAGTTCATCAAATTATATCTCAATACATCTTCTCTTTAGTTGAAATCCAGACATGTTATAAGGATCTATGTTAATCTGTTAAATGCTAGAGACTTCAAAGTCTTCTTTTTCCTTGGTTTCTTTTCTCTTGAGGTTGGACATCACAAAATATGCTACCTTGCACAGAGTCTGTGCCTTGCAACTCTTTCAACTATAATCCACTGTAATAATTCTGGACCAGTATTGTTATTGTTCAGTGGTAATATATGGGAAAAGATGAGCATTTCATTTTATGTTTATAAAGTCTTTTAGTAGTCTTATCACTCAGGTATGTAACATTCACAAGTGTTTCTCTAGTGGTATAACTTTTCCCTCATGTAGAAATATTTCTTTGGTACTCTCTGTGACAATCTAGTGGGAGTCTAGAGATGAAACCCACCTGGAGTTTTGATCTCCTCTGAGTCCCCGCAAGTTTTTTTGTTCATGTACTAGTTCACACCCAGCCCCCCATAATTTACCAAAATAAGCATTCAAGAGTTCCTACTAGTTTATGACTCTAGTAGTATCTGTCCTTGGTATATGCATCTATAGATATACCTCTCTTTCCAGATTTTGAAAGGGACTTTTACATTGAAACATCTATAAGATCCAAGAAAATTTGTTTTGTGTGCCAAGCTTTTACTCATTTTAAGTGTGAGAGGATAGCTTTCAAGATCTTTACATGCCCAAGGTCTAACCAGAAGACCCTAAAACTCTATCAAGTAATTGCTACATTCTGCTATTTTGAAGAACTAAGCATTGCACCTCAGAGGATGATTAGATCAGTTTTCTTATTGCCATATAACATAAATAACCAAAGACTGGTCCTTGATTTTTTACAGCTAGTGAGCTACAGCAACTTAATGTTCAGTAAGATTCAATTTGCAATTGCTTCTTGACAATTTATTGTGATATTTATTATAAATAGTGATAAAATATTTTATAGGTGCCAAAGTTGAAAATAATATATATAATTCAATACTGATATCAATTGCATTCCCCTTGGAAATAATAGAAACCTAACCATCTTTGAAATGCATAGAAATATAGATAGCTTTGATAGTCTCCACAAAACAGTAGCATGTCATAAATTCTCTCTTATCTTGTCTATATTCTATATAGATATGTGTAAGTACATGTTGTTAGTGACTATGAGGTGAAAAATTTTTCTGGATCAAAAGGGAGTCATGCTGCATAGCTACAAACAGATTATAATCTCATCATTGATTTTACCTGTTATTTTTGAGGATATATGGACTGGTATAGAGTGATGAGTAGTCTTGAAACATGGAGAAATCATTAGCTGCAGTAACAAAGTCAAAATCTTAGGAAAAGTACTTGGGATTGTACGACATTCAAGAATTATGGGAAATATTGGGAAATTTTTAAAAGCTGCTCTTCATAGTTATATTTAATGAGAGATACTTCATATGAAAGCATTCTAGAGGTCAAAACAAAGGAAACTATTGGTTGCAACATAATAATACTTAAATCTTAAAATGTTTGTATTTTTATTTTTAATGTTGTATAACTTGATTTAGTGGATTAGGTAAAAAGTGAAAAGAAAGGCTATGAGAATATGATATGTAACACAGGTGAATTCAGTGGAAGGTATGTCACCATGTATCTGGAGTATAGGAAAGTGGGGTCTAAGTTGTCACCAATCATTCCCTTTTTTGTTCTCATCTTTATTTACCCAGTAACATGCAACACAAACGACTCCTTTATTAATTTTAAGAATCTTTCTTCTCTTGCCTTATATAATACCACATTCTTCCAGTTTCCTTTAATATCATAAGCTATTTTTCTTCTTTTTTTTTTCCAGGACCCATTTCTCTTCTGGTGCCACACAGTCATCTTAGATGACCCTATCATTCTTCATGGTTTTCAGTGCTATCTTTGTACCACAATATTAAAATATTTATCTATAGCCCTGAATTTTCTCAAATATTCAGGACTTATATTTTCTACATGAGTTATGATTTGTAATAAAGTTTACATGGAACACTTGATTTCCCAGTCCTAAATTTAGTTTTTTCCCTCAGTATTTCTCACTTCAGTTTATGAAAGCACTGTACTATGGAAGCCTAAAACCCAAGAGTGGAGTCATGTTTGATTCTACTCTTTCCTTCATCTAATTCTTTCGTGTACTCTCTTCTATTTTGTTTATATTATGTACTTACAATATTGTACAAATTACCTTCCCATCTATTTAGATAGTGCTTCTATTCTAATTGATTCCCCTTCTTCTCTTCTATCTCTCCTGTAATATGTTACCTACAGAGCAGTTATAAGGTTAGTTTTAAAACATAAATTGAATCATGTCACTCTCTTCCTTGAAACTGTCCAGTGTCTTATCTTTGTAGCTACTTATCATCGCACTTCTTCTGTTTACAAAGACCTACACAATATGGTCTCTTTTATTCATTTCTTCCCCCTATTCTATAGTCACATAGTCCTAGTCCTCTTTGTTTCTTGTGCCGAAAGTTTGTTTATAAGAGTGAATGAACTTTATGTGAGTATTCTACCTGATGACCAAATGACAGCTTCTATTTTATCTTTAAAAATCTCATTTTAAATATACTCTTTTCAAAGAGGATTTCGTCACCAACCAAACTAATATGGCCACTCAATCTCATTCTATCACATCATCTTAGTTTAATTTATAAGTAACTTTTTCATTGTGGAACATTTATACCTGATGAGATCAGCTAATGTCTGTCTTCTTCACTGCTGTATAGTTAACATGCAGAATATTCCTTGCTCCATAGGAGTCTCTCAGTTAATTCTTGCTAAAAAATGAATGGGAAGCTAGGAGCAATCTAAATTAATTGATAAATTTATTACGGATGTCAGTATAAAGGGAGGGAATATGAGAAAAATGGAGATGTTAAGATAGAAAGTCCAAAGTTTTCCGTATTTCCTAGTTTTGACTACACCTTGCCCCATGTACTACCAGCATTTCTTTGTTGTAAACAACTTTATGTTCTTTGTCTATATTTTGTCCATGCATACCTTCAATTCCCACTCCTGTCCAGATGATTCACAGTTTTGTAATTCCAGCCCAGATCTCCCATCTGACCTCCAAACCTCTATATGCCTACTTGGTGTTTCCTCTTAGATATCTCATTCAATTCAGATCCAATGTTCCAAACATACTCAGGATCTTTATCTGTCAGCTATTCTTATCTTCATATTTCCTTCACCTCAGTGACTGACACCAGTTAGTATCCCATCATTAAAGACACAACTCAAAATATTTCTTAAAAACTTCTCCTTAATCTAAGATCCAATTATCAGGTAACCATTGATCTCCTTCTTAAATATATCATAATTCTCATTTTATCCCCATTTTATCTCCTTAAAATTAATAGTTAAATAAAGCACCTACTATGCAGAAGCACTATTTAAAAGCTTTTTTGTATCCATGAACCCATTTAATTCAACTACATGGTGAGGTAAGTTTTTTTTTTCAATCTCAGTAATTTATATGCAAGTGGAAGGGAGGAGAGAACAGATTCATTAAGTTAATATTTACCATGTAGAAACCATATTAACCATCCATTATCTTGTTTATTCCAGCTGAAAAATATCAAATAAAGGCAACTCAGTTCTTAATTATGAAAAGAGTCTATTTCTATTGAAATAGATATATAACATCTTTTCCTGTAGCTTACATTATCAGTATTTCTCTCAGCAGCTGCTCACTGATTAAAATTTGTGTCCCCAAGGGCCCTTGGCCTGAGAAACTCCTCATTCTTTGATTTCTTCTTCCTCTCTTTTTTTCTTCCATCAATTCTATCCTTAATATATATGAAGCTGGCTTCTAGCAAGAGGTTTCTTTGGTGGTTTTGGTAGTTGGGAAAAAAAAACATGATATTTTGTAAATTTATTTTTGTTCCTGCAGTATTTGTGTGTGTGTGTGTGTGTGTGTGTGTGTGTCTTCATACATGTATTTAGGATAATGATGTCCAACTCATTCCATCATCTTACCTACCCCCATACCCCCTTCCCTTCCGCTCTCTCCCCTTTGCCCTATCCAAAGTTCTTCCATTCCTCTCATGCTCCCCCCACCCTCATTATTTTATTTTTACTACTACTTTTATTACTAAATAACCAAAGATGGTTACTTTAAAAATAAAAAAGGTTTATTTGGTTCACAGTATGGAGACATAAAGACATAAAATCTAGGGGCCACATTTGTTGATGGCCTTCTCACTGGTAGAGTCTCAAGGTGACACAGGATATCACTTGGCAAGAAACAGGGAGTGTGTGTGTGTGTGTGTGTGTGTGTGTGTGTGTGTGTGAGTGGTTTCTTTCACATACATACACACATGTGGTTTCTTTCCTTCTTATGTAGCCGTCTGGATTCAATCATGGGAATCCTAGTCACCTTCCACATGCTCCACTTCTAAACAACATCAATTAAGTTTTCACAATCTTACTACCTCAAAATGGGGATGAAATTTCAACACATAAAGCCTTATTGGGACACTTACCATATCTAAAACATAACAGCATTTTACAGATGAAGAACCTTTACTCAGGAGGTTATGTAGTTTGCTATAAAGGAGCTCAGTAAGGTACAAATCTGAGCAATCTGGCACAAGTCTTGTGTTTAAACATTATATTCTCTTAGTTTAAGAACCAAATCACCTCCAATCTGTGCAACTACATTAGTCTTTTGAGAGTTATATTCTCATTGGCTTGGGCTCTTATCATGTTGAATCTTCAATCAGCAGTCAGATTGATGTTTTCAAGATCCATTTTTATTTATTGTAACCCACTTATTATAATAACATTTTAGCAACTGAGGAGGCTGAGGAGGAGGATGGCACATTCAAGGCCAGCTTCAGCATCTTAGCAAGGCCCTAAGCAACTTACCTCAAAATAAAAAATAAAAAGAATTGGGAATGGAGCTCAGAGGTATAGTGATCCTGGTTTCAGTGCCCAGTATGAACATTTTTTAAAATTATATCCATTGTTTTTAGTTTTAAAATGAACATTTATATTGCTTTCATTGGTTGTTCTTTGGAGAATCCTTTCCTGACTTTCATGGTGAGATCAACTTCCCTGTAGCATGTAATGTTAAATTACAACCCTTTCCTGAGGCTGAGCTAGACCCTTGCTGTTCACACTTATTTCATCCCATCTCAAGTGCCTACGTTATTTTGCTTCTCTGCCTAATTGATTGCTTGCATTCCACTGGCATTTGCTTGGGACCACTAGGACTGCTTAGCCATGTGCTGGCCAACATGAAGTTGTTTAGAATTCAGTGCTTCAGAAACAAACCTCAACCAGTAAGGAAAAAGAGTTAGTGGATAAATACCCCAGCTTCCCCATGTATTGGTAGGAACATTCTGACATGTGTTCCAGAGAATCCTTTAGCCTTTGAAAGGTCTCTGACAGGAATGAATTCCAGTTGTCCAAAGTTATAAGATTCTTTATTAATTTTTTTCTTTCCCAGATCAGTTTTCCTACTTACCTTACCTCACTGGAATGAATTCCCCCCAAAATTGCCTACGTCCAATTTCTTATCTTAGGATCACCTTTTAGAGATATCCAAAGTATGATATTCTCATGGTTTATTGTCTCTTAGAATCAGGTACTCCTATTTCCTATCATATTAAGAGTTTACATTCACACAGATGCATAGAAAGAGGCTTGGTACGGTGTTCACCAAAGGATTACCTTTTTAGAGGATAGAGTTTTCAATACTGTCTTTTAAAAAAGGCATTATAATATTTTTTTAAATGATGGAATGACTTTTAGAGCTATAGAAGTTAATAAAATGATGAATTTTACTTTTAATTAAAAGAACTTCCTACAACCAAGCCATGGTAAATGGTCAAAGATATGTGCTTACCCTGATTTGGTATTTATATACTAAAGCATAGTACCTCATAAATATAAATAATTATTATGTGTTAATTAAGAATATACTGTAGAATATAATTTTCTAGGTTACATAATGTATTATTTTAACAAATTATGAAGATTTTATATGATGTATTTTGTCATATTATATTAACTGAAAAAAGTGGCTTTTTTGCGGGGGGGATTGGTGAGAATATTTAATTAGCACAAGCCTAAAGAAAATCTCTTTGTTATCTTTTGCATATGGTTTTTCTGGAATAAAAATTTAGGTAGCTGAGGAGTTAGTATTTTGTCAAATTTGAATTTTTCTTAGACTGTATTAAAACATCCTTTTGTCTCCATTATGAAGTCTAAATTAGAAAGGAACTAATTGTCTTGGTACCTATCTTTCAAAGTACATTCATTAGCACTTTATGGCCACATTTTAGCTGCTGCAAACAAACATTTTAAAAGGAAAGGGATGTAGTTATATTTAGATAAAGTGATATTAAAATGTGGCCTTAAAGCTAATATGAGTTAACAGCTTTCCTCTCTTTTTTGACTGAAGGCAAAGTAAAATTAGCAATAGAAACAATTTAATCCTGTATGACCCAAATAGTACTTAGAATGTCATTATGGCTAAATGATCTCTGTGGAACCACATTTTCCCTACCACTGATAAGGTCATCACCCAGAAATCCTTGTTTTTTAAAACAAAATGTTCAAGAGAACAGGGTCCACATGAGCTTTAGAGAATAGGCTTTAAGGGATAATACATATTAAAAATGGCTTTTTAATCATTAAAATGGAAGCTTTCTTTGATTAAAAAAGATTTCACTGAAGTTATAAAACAACTTTCTTATTTGTTTTTACTCTAAAAGAGTATAATAAATCCATAAGGGCTGGGGATATAGCTCAGTTGGTAGAGTGCTTGCCTTGCATGCATGAGGCCCTGGATTCAATTCTTAGCACCACAAAAAAAACAAAACAAACAAACAAAAAGCATAAATCAGAGTAGCATATTAAAGAAATGCAAGGTACCTGGAGAATTTCTGGAGTCATAACGTGGTGTTGGTAATAAATCAAATGAACTTTTCTTTTCAGTTTACTGAAGTGGCGTGAATTATATTCCATGCATATATGTTTATGTCAAAATGAACCCTAATATTATGTATAACTATACGCACTAATAAAAACATTAAAATATTATTATTTTATGTTAAAAGAGACTGGTACAATGAGGGCACTCACACACTGCTAGAAGTCTTATATATAGTGTGCTTCCTTTTCCATGTAGAATCATTCATCCTATGGAGGGGAAATGTACAAATGCCAAAGACCTAGACAAAAGAGTTTCTCCAATTTTTTAAAAAGAAAATAGCCTCACTGTTCAACAATAGGACAAGTGTTAAATAAATACTGATGAAATTTTTTAGCCTTAAAAATAATGATAATAATTGACAGAAATATGTTCATGAAAAGTATATTTCTGTACTATGGTTTCTGACCTGACACATAAGGAGCTTGAAAGTCAGTAGTGCATCCTAAAATGAATAAAAAAGAATTCATTAATTCTTCTTAGATTATCAGAGAAGTGTGGTAATAGGGCAATCCATGGCTCTCAAATTGGAAAGTCAGGCAGACACAGGGTACCACAAGCTACCAGAGCAAAAACCCAAAAGCAGAAAGCTCCATGGAAACCAGTACAAATATGAAAGCTTGAATTGAAACTGATGAATTGCTGGAGGCTCAGTGTGGACATGTCTGAGACTTAAAAACTCCAAGAAAGCTTAGTCACAGAAGGAGCACGATATTTTTATTAATGTTACTTTCAGGAGCCTTATCAGGTTCCCACAGGGAATATCTGAGAAAATTCCCCTAGGGCTTCTAACAGCAGGAGGGGAAAAGTAATCATTTTCCTGCAGTCTAAAAAGGACTGTAATAAAGAAAAACCATTTTGCCAGAGCCTAACCTACTGTTTTTTTCAGAACCCAGGTTACCAAGGGAAGGTGAGCACTCAAATCCAACATCCTTTTGCCTAACAGCACACTACTATGAATTGGTAAAATACACAGTCTGTGGACACTCTCTCACCAAAAATACTGAAACCTAATGATTGACTATTGTAAGGAATCCTTCTCTTTCCTCCATGAAAATAAAAACAATAAACCAAAAGTAGTGAAATAAGACAAAACAGTACCAAGAGGGAAGTTCATGCTGATTGACATCTGTATTTAAAAAGAAAAAAAAAATGTCTTAAATAAAGAACCTAACTTTTATAACTCAAGGAACATTCTAAAATATATTTTATGGGACCAGCATTATATTGATACCATCCAGACAAAAGCACTGTAAGATTTAAAAAACTGAAATCCAACTGATAAATACAGATAAAAATGCCTTAACCACAATAATAGCAAATTGAGACCAAAAGCACACTATAAGGATTATGCACCATGACTAAGTGGGATTTATCCCCAAGATGCAAGGATAATTCAGCATATGAAAATCAATCAATAAATGTAATATACCACAGTAACAGACAATAAAATTAACATGATCATCTCTGTAGACATAGGGAAAAAATTGACAAAATTCAGTATCTTTTCATGAAAACCTTCTCAACAAATTGGTAATAGAAAGAAATAAAGGCCATATTTGAAAATTCCACAGATAATATCACACTCGAGTGAAAACTAAATACTTTTTCCCCCAAATCAGGGGAAAAGACAAGGCTGTCCACTCTTATCATTTCAATTAAATAAATTGCTGAGAATCCTAGTGAAAGCAAGTAGAAATGAAAAAGAAGTTTAATTCATCCAAATAAGAAAGAGAAGGGAAAATTGTCACTGGTTCAGATGTCATGATCTCATATGGGGAGAAGGTTGGGAAACAACCCTAAGACAACACCAAAAGTAGTTGAAAATAATAAATGAATTTATCCCAGATGTGGGATACAAAATCAGCATATAAAAATTAGTTGTTTTTCTGACAGTGAACCATCTGAAATGAAAACAGTGTCATTTTACATTGCACCAAAGAAAATAAAATAACCAGGACTAATCTTAAGAAGGGGAAAGACTTATATACTAAAACCTACAGAAAGGGCCTGGGGTTGTGATTCAGAGGTAGAACGCTCACCTAGCATGCCTGAGGCACTGGGTTCAATCCTCAGCACCACATAAAATAAAGAGATTGTGTCCACATATAACTAAAAAACAAATATTTTTTAAAAACCCTACAAAACATCAATGAAAGAGTTAAACAAGAAACAAATGGAAAATACCTCCTTATCTTGGATTGGAAAACATAATATTGTTAAAATGTGCACATAGGGCTGGGGGTGCAGCTCAGTTGGTAGAGTGCTTGCCTTGCATGTACAAGGTCCTGGGTTCAATCCCTGGCAACACACACACACACACACACACACACACACACACATGTCCACACTATCTAAAGCAATCCCTACCGAGCACAATGGCATCTTTTAATAAATATAGAAATAATTCTGAAATTCACATGCAACCACAAAATCAACCTTGAGGAAAAAGAATAAAACTATATATCATTACTGCTTTCAAAATATTACAAAGCTGTATAATCTAAATAATATGATATTGGCATAAAATGAACATGTAGACAAATGGAACAGAATACAGAGCCTAGAAACAAAGTTACACATTTACATTTACATTTTACAAAAGAAAAATTTCCAAAAATACACAACAGGGAAAGCAACATCTCATCCCCAATGGGGTTGAGAAAATGAATCCACATGCAAAAGAAGGATATGGAACTCATATATTATATTTAATACATAAAAAATCAATACAAAATGAATACAAGACTTAAATATAGTATCCAAAACTGTAAAACTCATAGAAGAAAATGGGGTGAACCTTTATGACATTGGTCTTTGCAATGATTTTATGGGAATATGACACCGAAAGTACCTTCAATGGAACACAAAAAGAGGCACATGGAATTATATAAATCTAAAAGGCTTTTGAAGAGCAAAGGAAGCAATTAGCAGAGTATAATGAATGCCTCTAGAATAAGAAAAAGATGGTATTTGTAACCATACTCCTAATAAGAAGTTTATATCCAAAATATGTAAGGAATTTCTACAACTAAGTTAAAAAATACTCCAATTAAAAATGGGCAAAGAATTTCTCTTTCACCACTTCTATTCAACATAGTCCTGGAAGCTTTAGCCAGAGCAATTAGACAGAAGAAAGAAATTAAAAGAATACAAATAGGAAAAGAAGAACTCAAACTTTATCTCTATTTGCTAACAACTTGATGGAAGAGAAAAAAAAACTCCACCAGAAAACTTCTAGAACTCATAAATGAATTCAGCAAAGTAGCAGGATATAAAATTAACAATCATAAGTCAATTCTATTCCTATACATCAGTGATGAATCAACCAAAAGAGAAATTATGAAAAGTAGTCCCTTCACAATAGCTTCAAAGAAAATAAAAATTGGGGATTGGGGAAATCAATCTAACAAAAGAGGTGAAAGAACTGTATAATGAAAACTAAAGAATAGTAAAGAAAGAAATAGAAGAAGACCTTAGAAGATGGAGATATCCCCCAAGTTCTTGTATAGGCAGAATTAATATTGCCAAAATGGCCATACTACCAAAAGAACTATATTGATTTAATGCTATTCCTATTAAGGTTCTGATGATGTTCTTCATAGAAATATAAAAAGCAATCATGAAACTCACTTGGAAAAATAAGAGGCCCAAAATAGCCAAAGCAATCCTCAATAAGAAAAGTGAAGCAGGAGGCATCATAATACCAGATCTTAAATTACACTACAGAGCTATAGAAACAAAACCAGCATAGTACTGGAACCAAAACAGACATGAGATGAATGGTACAAAATAGAAGACACAGAGACAAACCCACATAAATACAGTTATCACATACTAGACAAAGGCACTCTAAACATACATTGGAGAAAAGATAGCCTCTTCAACAAATGATGCTGGGAAAACTGCAAATTGACATGTAACAAAATGAAATGAAATCCTAATTTCTCACCCTGCACAAAATTCAGCTCATAGTGGATCAAGTACCTAGGCATTAGACCAGAAAAACTGTACCTACTAGAAGAAAAGGTAAGCCCAAATATCTATTATGTTGGCTTAGGAACCAAAATTCCTTAAAAAGACTCCTAAAGCATAGGAAGTAAAATGAGATTATATCAAACTAAAAGGCTTCTTCACAGCAAAGGAAACAATCAAGAACATAAAGAGAGCTGACAGAATGGGAGAAAATATTCGCCACCTGTACCTCAGATAGAGCATTAATCTGTAAGATATATAAAGAACTCAAAAAACTTGACAACAAAAGAATAATAATCCAGTGAATAAATGGACAAAGGAACTGAACAGTCACTTCACAGAAGAAGAAATACAATCAGTCAACAAATATATGAAAAAAACATGTTCAACATTACAAGCAATTAGAGTAATGCAAATTAAAACTACGCTATTTCATCACATTCCAGTTAGAATGGCAATTATCAAGAATAGAAGCAACAATAAATGTTGGCAAGGATATAGGGAAAAAGGTACACTTATACATTACTGGTGACACTGCAGATTGGTGCAACCACTACGGAAAGCAGTATGGAGATTCCTCAGAAAACTTGGAATGGAACCACTCTTTGATCCAGTTATCACACTCTTCAGTATATACCCAAAGGACTTAAAATCAGCATATTATGGCGATACAGCCACATCAATGTTCATAGCAGCTCAATTCACAATACCTAAACTATGGAACCAACCTAGGTGCTCTTCAACAGATAAATGGATAAAGAAAATGTGGTATATGTACACAATGTAATATTACTTAGCCATGAAGAAGAATGAAATTTTAGCATTTGTTGGTAAATGGATGGAACTGGAGACTATCATGCTAAGTGAAATAAGCCAATCCCCCCTGCAAACAAAGGCCAAATGTTCTCTCTGATATGTGGATATTGATACACAATAAGGGTGAGAGGGGTGAGAATAGATGTTCATTGTATTAGATAAAGGGGAATGAAGGGAAGGAAGGGGGATGAGCATAAGAAAGCTGTAGAATGAATCGGACATATCTTTACTATGTTCATATATGAATATACGACACCCCCATCATGTACATCCACAAGAATGGGAAGTTATACTTCATATATGTATGATATGTCAAAAGACATTCTACTGTCTTGTATAACTAAAAAGAACAAATAAACAATGGGCTAAGAATTTAAATAGACATTTCTAAAAACAAAACATAAATGTTCAATAGATATATAAAAAGTATTCAATATTTCTAATTTGGGGGTAAATGTACACCAAAAAGCACAGTGAGATGCAATCTGAAACATGTTAGGATTCTATTTTTGAAAACACACACCAAATGGTAATGAAAGAAATTAGACTCTTGCACACTTTTAATAGGAATATAAAGTGATACAGCTGATATGGAAAAATATATGGAGTTACTCAAAATTTTCAAAATATTTATCTGTATGATCAAATCCCATTTCAGTATTTGCCCCTAAATTGAAGTCAATCTTGAAAATTTATTAGCATTCCAATGTTCATTGTTGCAGAATGCATGATAGCTTAGAGATAAAAACAAACTAAATCTTCAACAGATGAATGGATAAAGGAAATGTGGTGTATGAATGCAATGGAGTCATCTTCAGTCTTAAAAGATAAGTAAGTTCTGTAATATGCATCAACATGGATGAACCATGGGAAATTTATGTGGAACAAAATAAAATAGCAAAAGTTAATTACTGCATTATTTCATTCATATATGTTATCTAAAATAGTCAAATTCATAAAATCAAAGAGTGGAATGGTGATTAGCAGAGGCTAGAAGGGGAGAGTAGAGAATTACAGGTAAGATGCATAAACTTGAGATATCCACCCTATAACATTGTAAATATACTCAATAATAATATTTTATACAGTTACATATGCTGATAAGGATAGAGTTCATGTTGAGTCTTTTTAGTTCAATGAAAAAGTGAAGAGAAAAAAAAAGACTTTTTTTAGACAAAAATATTGACAATCTGTTGCTTGGAAGATATATTAAAAGAAAATTTTCAGAGATAAGGAAAATAATATAAGTCAGAAACATGAATCTAGGAAGACTAAGAGAAAAAGAGTAAGTGGAAGTAAATAAAAATCTTTCTTTTTATTCTTAATTGATCTAACAGCATTTGCTCATACTAGTAAGGACACTGCATTCCATTTGTGTTTACACACACACACACACACACACACACGTATACTTAAGTGTAAATGAAATAAATGATAAACATGATACAAAGGACAGTAAGAAATTGGACTATTTTGTTAAAGTATTTATACTACCATGAAATGATATGTTATTTGAAAGTGGTTTTGTATTGATTATAAGTGTATATTAAAAACTCTGTGGAAGCTACCAAAAAAGTATAAAAAATAAAAATAAAGAAGTTTAATTGATTTTATTAAATAGAAGAGAAAAAAATAGGATAATACAAAATGTCCAATTAAAACCAAAAATAAAAAGGAAAAGGTTGGAAGACAAAATAGGAACAAAGAACAAGGGCAACACAGAGAAAAGAGAATAAAATTGGTAGCTATTAACCCAACTCTCTCTCTACACACACATACAACACACAAATAAATAATAAATTTGAATGTCAATGGTCTAACTACACTGATTAAAAGTAAGAGATTGGGGCTGGGGATGTGGCTCAAGTGGTAGTGCACTCGCTTGGCATGCTTGTGGCCCAGGTTGGATCCTAGGACCACATACAAAGATGTTGTGTCCACTGAAAACTAAACAATAAATATTAAAATTTAAAAAAGTAAGAGACTGTTATAATGGATCAAAAAACAACATCCAATCATTTTGTCTACAAGAAATCTGCTTTAAATATAAAGATACACATAAATAAAAAGTAATTGGATTAAGAAAATATCCATGTTAATATTAATCAAAAGAACTGTATTAATTTCAGACAGAGCAAAATTCAAAGAAAGTGGAGTTATTAGGATTATAAGTTGCATGACCAATTTTTCCTTAATTTTATGTCCCTAACAACAGAGCATTACAATGTGAGACAAAAACTGATAGACCTGCAAGGAGAAATGCATTAATCTATTGATATAGTGTAATCTCCTTGTATTAGGAATGGACAAATTGAGCAGGCAGAAAATTATCAAAGACATATTTCAATTCACCATCAATAACTTGATGTATATACAATTTCATTCAACAACAGCAAAATACTTATTCTTCTCAATCTCACATGGAATGTTCACCAGGATAGAGCAAGTTCTTTACTATAAAACACACACCAATGATCTCAAAATAATAGAATTCATATGATTGCTACTCTTATATGCAGTGGAAATGAGCTAGTTATCAATAACAGAGAGATAACTGGAAATTACAAAAAAGTGGGTAAATAAAAACTTTTAAAATAACACATAGGTCAAAGATGAAATATCAAGGATTTTTAAAAAAAATTAATTGTAAAATTATTGTAGCATTTTAAATATTGAAAAAATATTTTAAATAAAAAAGAAAGCTTATGAAAATTTGTATGATACTATTAATGTAGTGCTGAGAGGGAATTTTTTAATATTTATTTTTTAAGTGTAACTGGACACAATGCCTTTATTTTATTTATTTATTTTTATGTAGTGCTAAGGATCAAACCCAGGGCCTTACACATGCCAGGTGAGCACTCTACCACTAAGCCACAATCCCAGCCCCTTGAGAGGGAAATTTTTAACATTAAATGCTAATATTAGAAAGGATAAAGACCAAAAATAAATCATTTAAACTTCACCTTAAGAAACTAGAAAAAGAATAGTAAATTAGAAACAAAGTAAAAAGACAAATAATAAAACTTAGAGAATAAATCAATGAAATTGAAAAAAGCAATCAATAGAAAAAAAGCAATAAAATCAAATGGTTTTTTTGAAAGGTCAAAAATTAATAAAATTCTAGATAGGCTAAAAATGAAAAAAAAAATCCTATTTACTAATTTTAGAAAGAAGAGAGAAAATTATTATAAGCCCTGTAAGATAATATGAATAGTGATGTACCCAGAAATTTGAAAACTCAATGTAATAGATCAATAAAAGCCATAATTTGCCAATGAAGAAATTTTATCACAAAAGAAGTAAAAGACTATTTAATAAGGTTTGCATCTATTAAAGGTAATGAATTAATAACTAATACTTTCCAAAACAGAAAGTGCCAAGCCCTATTGGGTTTACCATGAACTTTACCACACATTCACAGAAGAAATTGTTCCAGTCTTGACAATATTTTCAGAGTATAGAAAAGAAGAGAATATTTCTCAACTAATTTATGAGTCCAACATTAATACCAAACCAGGCAAAGTAATTAGAAGAAAAGAAATTTATAGACCATCAACAGAAATGTAAAATCCTCAACAAAATATTAGCAAATTTAATCCAACAATGCATAAAAATAATTATATACTGTGATCTGGAGAATTGATACCAATATGCAACTTTGGAAAATGAATTAATGTAATCATTAACAATAGGCTAAATAAGAAAATTCACATGATCATATCAATAGATGCATAACAATATCTGATGAAATCCAATACCTATTTCTAATAAAACCTGTCAGCAATCTAGAAATAGAAGGGAAATTTCTCAACTGAAATAACATTTGCAAAAAAAAAAAAAAAAAAAAAAACAGATAACATTATACCTAAAGGAGAATTACTAGTACTTGAAAATTTTCTGAAAAGATAAGGAAAAAGGTAAGGGTGTTCCCTTTCACTCCTCCCTTTCAACATCATATTGGAAGTCCTAACTAATTCCAAAAGACAAGAAAGAGAAATAGAAAGTATGCAGATTGGGAAGGAGAAACAAAGCTGTCTTTATTTACATATGGCATCGCAGCCTATGTGGAAAATCCAAAAGAAATAACAAAAAAAATCTCCTGGGTCTAACAATTAATTATCATTAAGATTTCAGGATATAAGATCAATATATAAAAATCAGTCATTTCCTATGTACCATCAATGAATGGGTAGAATTTGAAATTACAAACATAATAAAATTTACATTACTGCCACCCCAAAATGAATTACTTAGAAATCTAGCAAAGTACTCATAAGAACTATATGAAGATAACTACAAAATTCCTTTGACAGAATTAAAATTTAAATGGAAAGATAGTCCATGTCTGGGGGTAGGATGGTGCAATATTGTCATGATTATTAGTTCTTCCCACCTTTAACTATAGATACAGCAGAATTCCAGTGAAATTCCAGTAAATAATTTTGTGGATATTGGCAAACTAATTCTGTGGTTTATGTAGACAGGGAAAAGACCCAGAATAGCCTATATTGAAGGAGAACATCATTAGAGAACTGACAACACCTGACTTCAAGATTTCTTATAGAGTTGCAATCATCATCAAGACCATATGGTACTTTGTGAAAGAATGGACAGAGCAGTGGAACAGAATAAAGAACCAAGAAATAGACCCATATAGTCAGTTGCTCTTCAACAAAGGCAACATAATGGATCAAAAATAGTCTTTTCCATAAATGGAGCTGGAACAATTGATATTCACGTGCAAGAATCTAGACATAATCACCACACCCTTTTCAAAAATTTATTCAAAATGGATCATATATGTAAATGTAAAATGCAAAACTGTAAAACTATAAGAAAATAACATAGGAGAAAACCTAGATGACCCTGATATGACAATGAACAATGAAAAGAAACTGAACAGCCCAAATATATTCATATATGTCTCATCAAATACATATACACACAGAAGGAAAATAAGTCTATGAACAGATGTTCCATATCATATATCATACAGCAAATGCAAATTTAAAAAGCAATGAGATAACATTACATACTTATTAGTATGCCCAAAATCTGGAACATTGATAACACTTAATGCTAATGAGGATGTGGAGCAACAATAACTCTTATTTGTCAGTGGTGGGGATGCAAAATAATATAGCCACCTTGAAGTCAATTTGATGGTTTCTTTAAAAACTCTGCATACTCGTAGAGTATGATCCAGCAATCATGCTTCTTGGTAATTATGTAAAGAAGTTGAAATTTTATGTCCATGAAAACTCCTGCACATAGATATTTATAGCAGCTTTCTTCATTCTTGCCAAAATTTGGAAGAAACAAAAGTGTCCTTCAGAAGGTGAATGGATAAATAAACTGTGGTACATCCAGACAATGGAATATTCTTCACTGCTAAACATAAAAAAGTGAGCTATCAAGCCATGAAAAGATATAAAGGAAGCTTAAATTCATATTATTTGGTGAAAAAAAGCCAGTCTGAAAAGTAAATATCATAGGATTCCAAACAGGCGATATTCTCAAAAAAAAAATTAAATTGCGGAGATATTTATTTGTCAAATTCCCAAGTTGAACACTAAAATAAATTTAAAATGGATATTATGTAATAATGATGTGTCCTTGGAAGTTTACCAGTTGTAACAAATGTACCCCTCACATTTGTGATTTGGGATGGACCATTGGCAGTGAAGAGAGGCTATATGTAGATAGATGGTCAACGAGTGTTGGGGTACTCTCTGCTTCTTCTCACTGTTGCTGTGACCCTAAAACTGCTACAAAAGATGAAGTTTATTTCAAAGAGAAAAAAAGTAAACCTTTTCAAATACTAAGTAAAATATAATGTCATGTTTAACAAGGACAAACATATTTGAATATGTACTCCAATACAAAATTTGAATGTATATACAAAGTGTGATTAAGAATTATAGAATTGCAGGGTTTTAATTTCCTCTGTTTTTTACTACCTGTATATTCTAACTTTTTTATATGGCCAATACATTATTTCTATAATAAGGGAATAACAAAAGTTACAAAATACGACACAACTCAATTCTTTATATATTTTTTCAAATATTTAGTTGGTTAGTTAGTTTTTAGCGGACACAACATCTTTATTTGTATGTGGTGCTGAGGATCGAACCCAGGCCGCACACATGCCAGGTGAGCGCACTACCGCTTGAGCCACATCCCCAGCCCAATTCTTTATATTTTTGAGGCCTTGGGCAAGTCTCTTAATCTTTCCCTCTTTATATTGTGAATATTACTGAGAAAGCACATGTGAAAGCTTGGCAACTGATTAACCAATTAATAAATGCTTAATAAGTTCAACTTGCAAGAAGCCCAACTCCTATAATGCCTCTGTCACAATTTAGGTGTGTTATCTGGAGCAAATTGTTTAATTTCCCTGGATATTATTCAATTCCTATGTAACTCTAAGGCATTGCACTGATATTAAGGCTTGTCTTTCTTCCAATCATTATGCTTTATGGAAAATCAGAACAGTCAGGATATAGTGATATTATTTTCAATGTGTTTAAAGTATATTTGTTTTAACATAAAGATATATACATACATCACAAGGAGGCGATGAGGAAGACAGAGACTGGGCTTTTATCAGTCTCAGGAATATTCCATGCTTAAATCACAAACATCTGCTTAATTTTCAATGTGTTATTCAGAGTGTAAATAAGGAAAGCTGAGAGGAAGAAGGGAGATAAAATCAGAAGTTAGCCTGACCATCCTAGAAAAAAGCTAGACCAGGGAAACTAAATTATTGCAGCCAATTAAAAGTTGCTTCCACTATACTAATCCAAGGGACCCACCAAAATAACACTAAAGGTAAACATTGCAAAATTTAGCCTTAATGATATTCAGAAAGTAAAAGTAAGTTCTAACAGTGGTAAACCCAGAAGCATGACCTCAGGGCATTCACCCCAATTATTCTCCAAAAGCAGAAATGAGGCCCATTTATCATAACAAAACCTCCAGCCCAGAGTTACATGGATGTGCTTACTGTTCCTAGATCCTAAACTGGTTTTGAAAAGAAAGAATGGAAGCTAAATGGGTCATCCAACACCTTCAGGTCTTTGGTATGATTACTACTACATATTTAATTGGAAATGGAGAACAGGTGAAAGAGAACAACTATAATAAGAGAATTATTTCTAGTATTTCAATGGAAAGAAGAATGACTTCCTAGATTTGTGCCCAAATGGAACATGAAGATGTGATACTGTAATGAGTGAAAAGTTCCCTAAACTGGAAGACAGGAAACTTGGATTTCAGCCTAGTTTTTCACTAACAATGTTACTCTGTATGTGCTAGTCAATTTTTATTAGTGTAACAAAATACCTGAGATAATTAGCTAAGAAAAAAAGGTTTATTTTGGCTCATAGTATTGGAAGTTTCTGTCCAGGGTTGGCCTGTTCCTTTTGGGCCAGGGGTGAAGCAGTAATCTGGAGCAAGCATGTGGTAGAAGGTGCTCCTCTTGTGGCAGCCCGGAAGGGAAATAGAGAAAAAGGAATGAGAAAGAGGGGCTGGGATCCAACTATCCCCTTTTAAGGCATGCTGCCAATGAGCCAACCTCCCTATTAGAGTTCACTTCTTAAGTTTCCACCATCTCTCAACAGTGCCAAACTGAAGACCGGGTCTTTAATGTATGGGCCTTTAAGGAACATTACATATCTGAAGTGTTGCAGTGAGTAATATTACCTTCATATAAATGGGTATTCTTTTCTCTAAAATAATAAAAACATGATAAATGTATTAGTTTCATATGGCTGTTTTTTTTTCTTGGAAAGTTTGTGGATATTTGTTTTATATGACAGCAGAATGCATTACAATTCTTATTACACATATAGAGCACAATTTTTCATATCTCTGATTGTATACACAGTATATTCACACCAATTAGTTTCTTTATACATGTACTTTGGATAATAATGATCATCACATTATAAACCATAACCCCGTGTCTCCTCCCTTGCCCTTCAATTCCTCTGTCCTATCTAGAGTTCATCTATTCCACCCATGCTCCCTCTCCCTATCCCACTATGAATCAGCCTCCTTATATCAAAGAAAACATTTGACATTTGTTTTTTTGGGATTGGCTAACTTTACTTAGCATTATCTTCTCTAACTTCTTTCATTTACCTGCAAATGCCATGATTTTATTCTCTCTTATTGCTGAGTAATATTCCATTGTGTATATATGCCACATTTTTTATCCATTCATCTATTGAAGGGCATCTAGAATGATTCCACAGTTTAGCTCTTGTGAATTGTGCTGCTATAAACATTGATGTGGCTGTGACCATGGAGTATGCTATGTTTAAATCCTTTGGGTATAGACTGAGGAGAGGTACAGCTGCGTCAAATGGTGGTTCCATTCCCAATTTTCCAAGAAATCTCTATACTGCTTTCCGTACTGGCTGCACCAGCAGTGTATGAGTGTACCTTTTTCCCCAAATCTTCACCAACATTTATTGTTTGTTTGTATGCATAATAGCTGCCATTCTGACTGAAGTGAGATGAAATCTTAGAGTGGTTTTGATTTGCATTTCTCTATTGCTAGTGATGATGAACTTTTTTTCATGTATTTGTTAATTGATTGTACATCATCTTCTGAGAAGTATCTGTTCAGTTCCTTGGCCCTTTTATTGATTTGGTTATTATTATTATTTTTTGGTGTTTAGCTTTTCGAGTTCTTTATATACCCTAGAGTTTAGTGCTCTGTCTGATTGTGAGGGGCAAAAATTTGCTCCCAAGATGTAGGCTCTCTATTCACTTCACAGATTGTTTCTTTTGCTGAGAAGAAACTTTTTAGTTTGAGTCTATCCCATTTATAGATTCTTGATTTTAATTCTTGTGCCACAGGAGTCTTATTAAGGAAGTTGGAGCCTAATCCCACATGTTGGAGATTAGGGCCTACTTTTCTTCTATTAGATGCAGGGTGTCTGGTTTAATTCCTAGGTCCTTGATTAATTTTGAGTTGAGTTTTGTACATGGTGAGAGATAGAGGTTTAACTTCATTTTATTGCATATGGATTTCCAGTTTTCCCAGCACCATTTGTTAAAGAGGCTATCTTTTCTTTAATGCATGTTCTTGGCAACTTTGTCTAATATAAGATAATTGTAATTTTGCGGGTTAGTCTCTGAGTCCTCTATTCTGTACCATTGGTCTACCAGTCTGTTTTGGTGGAATACCATGCTGTTTTTGTTACTATTGCTCTGTAGCATAGTTCCAGTTCTGGTATAATGATGCCACCTGCTTCACTCTTCCTGCTAAGGATTGCTTTAGCTATTCTGGGTCTCTTATTTTTCCAGATGAATTTCATGATTGTTTTTCTATTTCTATGAGGAATGCCATTGGGATTTTGATCGGAATTCATTAAATCTGTATAGTGCTTTTGGTGATATGGTCATTTTGATAATGTTAATTCTGCCAATCCAAGAGCAAGGTAGATCTTTCCATCTTCTAAGGTCTTCTTTGATTTTTTCCTTTGGGGTTCTGTAGTTTTCATTGTATAGATCTTTCACCTCTTTCATTAAGTTGATTCCCAAGTATTTAATTTTTTTGAGGCTATTGAAAATGGGGTAGATTTCCTCATTTCCCTGTCAGAGTATTTGTCACTGATATACAGAAATGCCTTTGATTTTTGGGTGTTGATTTTATATTCTGCTACTGTGATGAATTTATTTACTAGTTCTAGAAATTTTCTGATGGAATTTTTAGGGTCTTAGTCTAGGTATAGAATCATATCATCCAATCATGTCATGTCAATTTTAGTTTTCTTTTCCTATGTGTATCCCTTTAATTTTATTCATCTGTCTAATTGTTCTGGCCAGTGTTTCAATAACTGTGTTAAATAGAAGTGGTGAAAGAGGGCATCCCTGTCTTGTTCAAGTTTTTAGAGAGAATGCCTTCAATTTTTCTCCATTTAGAATTATGTTGGCCTGGAACTTAGCATAGATAGCCTTTATGATTTGAGATATGTTCCTGTTATCCCTAGATTTTCTAGTGTTTTGAACATAAAGGGGTGCTGTATTTTGTCAAATGCTTTTTCTGCATCTATTGAGATGATCATATGATTCTTATTCTTTAAGTCTATTGATGTGATGAATTACATTTATTGATTTCCCCAAGTTGAACCAATCTTGCATCCCTGGGATAAATCCCACTTGATTGTGGTGCACTATCTTTTTGATATGTTTTTTTATTCGATTTGCCAGAATTTTATTGAGAAGTTTTGCATCTATATTCATTACAGATATTGGTCTGAAGTTTTTTTTTGTTTTTTTTTTTTTGATGTGTCTTTGCCTGGTTTTGGAATCAGAGTGATACTGGCCTCATAGAATGATTTTGGAAGTGCTACCTCTCTTTATGTTTTCTGAAATAAATTGGAAGTAAATTGGAGAGTATTGGTATTAGTTCTTCCTTAAAAGTCTTATAGAACTTGGCTGTGTATCTATTCAGCCTTGGGCTTTCCTTGGTTGATAGACTTTTGATGGCATCTGCTATCTCATCACTTGAAATTGATCTGTTTAAATTGTGTGTGGATATATATATATATATCTCATCCTGATACAATTTAGGCAAAGTATATCACCCTAGAAATTTGTCGATCCTTTGATATTTTCTAATTTATTGGAGTACAAGTTTTCAAAATAATTTCTAATTATCTTCTGTATTTCTGTAGTGTCTGTTGTGATATTTCCTTTTTCATCATGTATGATAGTGATTTGAGTTTTCTCACTCTTTCTCTTCATTAGCATGTCTAAGGGTCTGTCAATTTTATTTATTTTTTCAAAGAACCAACTTTTTGTTCTGTTAATTTTTTCAATTGCTTCTTTGGTTTCAATTTAATTGATTTCAGCTCTGATTTTAATTATTTCCTGTCTATCTGTCTCTTGAACTTGAGAAGAGTTTGATTGATGAATGTAGTTGCACCATTGTTTGGGGAATATATATTTATAATTGTTAAGTCTTGTTGGTGTATGGTTCCCTTGAGCAGTATGTAATGTCCTTCTTTATCCTTTTTGATTAACTTTAGTTTGAAGTCTGCTATATTTGATATGAGGATGAAAACCCCTGTTTGCTTCCAGAATCCATGTGAGTGGTGTGATTTTTCCCAACCCTTCACAGTCAGTCTGTGAATGTCTTTTTGTATGAGATGAGTCTCTTGGAGGCAGTATATTATTGGGTATTTATTTTTTCTATCCAATCTGCTAGTCTGTGTCTTTTGATTGGTGAGTTTAGGCCACTAACATTCAGGGTTATTATTGAGATATGATTTCTATTCCCAGCCATTTTTGTTTATTTTTGGTATTTAATGTGACTTGGTTTCTCCTCTTATTAGATTTTCCTTTAGTGTAGTCCTTCCTTCTGCTGATTTTCATCATTGTTTTTCATTTCCTCTTGAAATATTTTGCTGAGGATGTTCTGTAGTGCAGGTTTTCTAGCTGTGAATTCTTTTAACTTTTGTTTATCATGGAAGGTTTTTATTTCATCATCAAATCTAAAGCTTACTTTTGCTGGATATAAGATTCTTGGTTAGCATCCAATTTCTTTCAGAGCTTGGTATATGTTGTTCCACCATCTCCTGTCTTTGAGAGTCTTGGTTAAAAAATCTGCTGAGGTACGAATTGATCTTCCCCTATTTGTGATCATTGTAAATCTTGAATGGCAACTGCTCTTCTCTTCACACCTTCCTTGAGATCTATATGTGATCTGATTCCTCTCTCTTGCGACTTTTAAGATTCTATCCTTATTCTGTGTGCTAAGCATTTTTATTATAATGTGCCTTGGTGTAGATCTATTGTAATTTTCTACATTTGGTATCATGTAAGCCTCTTGAATTTGGTTTTCTAATTTGTTCTTCATGCTTGGGAAATTTTCTGATATTATCTCATTGAAGAGAGTGTGGATTCCTTTGGTTTGAAACTCTGTGCCTTCCTCTATCCCAATAACTCTTAGATTTGGTCTTTGATGCTCTCCCATAATTCTTGGATGTTCCGTTCATGGTTTCTAACTTTCTTCATTGTGTGATCCACTTTATTTTCCAGGTTGTATACTTTGTCTTCATTATCTGAAGTTCTTTCTTCCTAGTGATCTAGGCTTTTGTTATGCTTTCTATTGAGTTTTTTATTTGATTTATTGTATCCTTCATTTCAAGGATTTCTGACTATTTGGGTTTTGTTTTTTTTTTTCAAAGTCTCTCTCTCTCTCTTGAAGTAATCTTTTGCTACTTGTATTTACTCTCTTATCTCATTATTGGAGTGATCACTTTTTGCTTGTATTTACTCACTTAGGTCATTCTTTAATTCACAGATCATTTTAATTATGAACCTTCTTAACTCCTTCTCTGACATTTCATCAACTTCGCTGTCCATAGGTTCTGTTACTATAGTTTCCTGGTTTATTTGGGGCACTTTTCTTTGTTGTTTTTTCATGTTGTCTATGTGTTTTCCTTTCTTGCAGTGTGAATCGGAGACATTACCATTTCTACCCATGCAGATTGTCTGTACCTCACCTTAATGTTGAGCTTCCAGACCCTGCTGGTGTCCCTCAATGAATGCTACTGTATCCTGGATCTGGGACCTGCATAAATTGGAGAGGGTGGATTTATGCTGCTGGGCTTAACCTCCTGTAGTAGTCTCCTGGTCTGAAGGGGTGGTCCTGCGCCAAAGGTCATATGGCTGTTCTAACAAATTGTTTTAACAGAAATTGATGACTTGAAGCCACAGAAATATATCCCTGCATAGTTCTGGAGGCCACAAGTCTAAAATCAGGTTTAATTGGCCCAGATTGAGATGTTTTCAAGACCACAAACCCTCTGGAAGCTCTAGAGAGAATCCTTTCCTTATGTCTTTCAGCTTCTTATGGCTGCTTATATTCTATAGCTTGTAGCCACACTACTCCAACCTCTACCTGGACTTCATAAAATGATTTTTGAACATAAAGGGCTGCTGTATTTTGTCAAATGCTTTTTCTGCATCTATTGATTGGGTATAGAAAAATCTCCCCCTGTATCTCTTAATGATCCTTGTGATAGCATTTAGTATCTACACAGATAATCCTGGATAATTTACTCATCTTAAGGTCCTTAACTTTATTATATCAAGGACATATTCCACATAAGTTACATTTATGAGTTCTCAAATTATATTGTGAATATCTTATAGCTCTACTGTACACTAGATGGTCAATAAGGTCCCTGATTATCATTCAATTGTTTTTTAAAGAGCTGTATATTATGTTTTACACTTTCCATTGAGTTCTAATGGTGGAACAGGAAATTAAAGAGAGATTTTAGAGTACATTTCTGGTTCTCTGTCCACCTAAACTCCACCTATTTCTGAAAAGAGATATGAATTTTGATTCTTTAAAAAATTAATTTGTCCCTTTATTTATATCAAAGAATAGTTCAAAGGGGCATTTCATAGAGGAAAATGTACAGATAATCAAGTATCTAAATAAAAATATTTGAAATAGTTTTGAAAAATAAAAATAATGAAATGTTTTTGCTATCTTTTCTTCAAGACATAAAACCAATGACAGTAGAAAATTAGAAAAAAAAATTAATGTTTTAACAACAACAGAGAGACCTCTAATAGCTGCCAAAATGAAATACACTAGAATGAACCACAACATTTAGTTCTTTGTTTCAATTCCAAAAAGTGTAACTCCAGCAGATCAATACAAATATTATCTTTTCTTAAACATGGTATATTTATAGGTTCCTTTGATTTCATGGTGACCGAGAAAGAATAATAAATGGAAATTTTTGTTTCATAGTATAATTTAGAGAGAAATCTCTCTCTAAGGTCAAATGGAAGAATCTAAAATTCCTAGAAGTGATTTCCTCAGACTTTTCCAGACAATGTGCCTGATAGATGGGGTTGGATTCAATGGAGATGCAATAGAACATTCAAAATGTAAGTGCAGAATAAAGAGTCCATTACTCATTCAACTAGGCTATGATCCCAAGCCAAAAGAGGTCTAAGATCATTTGTAAACTTCCAATTAAGGCAGAGAATTCATTAATTTATTTCACAAATATTTATTGTCTGGCACACATTCAGTCACACACATTTAGTTGTAAACAAACTTATGAAGTCCTTGCTCTCAAAGAATATACATTCTTATTGGTGATACAGAAAAAATATAAAAGGAAACACAATTTATGCACCAGATGGTGGTAAAGGGTATAAAAAAATTAAAGCAAAACTATTGTGACATTATATGAGCTTAGGGTAAGACTCAAACACAAGATAACATTTGACATTATAATGAAGACCTGATGTGTTGAGAGCCACAGCCGAAGGGGCCCTAGCAAACTTTCAGACTGCCAGCTGATGATTGGCTCACAGCGGCCCCAGCAACATCTAGCTGATTGGCTCCTCTGCAGTGATGCTCATTGGAGATGCTCATTGAGCTGTTTCCCCGCCCTTTCAGACTGCCAGCTGATGATTGGCTCACAGCGGCCCCAGCAACTTCTAGCTGATTGGCTCCTCTGCGGTGATGCTCATTGGACTGTTTCCCTGCCCTTTCAGACTACGGAGCTGCTCATTGGGGGACTCTTTTTGGCTCTGCCCACGCGACCCAGCCAATCAGCCTCAAGAACAGGAGGAGTGGGGGAGGTTGAGAGGCTGGTGGGAAGCTGGTGGTGGCAGTTGGGCTCTGAGGGTTTTTCCTGAGGAGCTGTTTTGTTTGGCGTGTGTGGTTCTAAAAATAAAGTTAGTTTCTTTTGACAAGTGGCTCCTGAATTGTGCCCAGCCAGACTGCGGCACTGATGAAATAAAGAAAGCCATGTTGATATCTGAGTGTTTCAGACAATGAAAAAAGCAAGTAACAGAATGAGATTGGAATGTTGGAGGGACAACAAAGAATCAAAGACTGGCATATAAAGAACTTAGGGTGAGGACAAAAAAATACAGGTTGAGTAAGGAGAGAGCGAAAAGAAAAATACAGAGTGTTTTTCAGGCCAAGATAATGACTCTGGGTTTGAACTAAGTGAAAATCTGTAGTCTGATGAGTAGACTGTAGGAAGAGAAAGAATGAAATCAGGAAGAAAGTTAGGACCGAAGTTTAATAATCTACTGGGCAATTTTGGAGCTTGGAGTATGGTGGTGTGGCGAATATAAAGAGGAGTGGTTGGTACCTGGATAAATACTACTGAAGAATTGGATGTGGAAAGAGAGGAGGAGATGGGCTGAGAGTGGAGATAAAGAGAGGTATCAGTATTGACCCTAAAGGTTTTGGCTTAAAAACTGGAAGAATGTAATTACAACTGATTTGGAGAGTACTGAGGGCTAGGCAGGTTTGAGGGTGAAGGAAAATCAATAGTTCATTTTGGGTCATATTACTTTAGAAATATGACTAAGATGGCCTTAAAATTCTTATCTTGACTAAATTTTATAAAAATTTCCATGTGTTATAGCATCCTAATATTCCTTTTTAAAAAGCACTGGCTTTAGATAATCTCAAGAAAAACCTTTTTGTACTCCTTTAATATGCAAATCTACAACCCCAAAATATCTTTCTCAGGACAAAGTCCTTTGAAATGTAATCAATCATTAAGAGAGAATTTTTAGTGTAGTCATTAAAATGATAAAATTTTAAGGTGATTTTTAGTATGCCAATTACCCAGATTTCATTATTATGTGCTGTATACATGAATTGAAACAGCACATCTCACCTCATAAATAAGGACAACTATTATTACATGCCAATCAAAATTTTAAAAATCATAAAAAAATAAACAAAATGCAAAAAAAAAATTAGCAGTCAATCTCCCAATTTCTACTGGAGGGTAGAAGTCTAAATTCAAGAAGTATCAATTACTAAAATTAATGTCCTTATCACACTAACCAATATTCCTCCTGATGTCAGTCTTTCAAAGATCTTTAGGAACCTAACCAAGTACTTGAAAACTTTTCCATCTTTTGTTTCAGCAGTACTGAATTAAATCTATGTTGCATAGTCTCTCTCCTTTAGTGCAATAGTCTTGAATAAATTCTTTGTTGCCTGTTTAATAGTCTTCTGCAAATTTTCATATGTAATATGCCTATTAGATATCTAAATAGAGATATTAATAAATGAAGATATTAGTCTATAGTTTCTCAAGAGGTTAGATAGAGATTTGGGAATTTTCAGGGAAGCAATTATTTAAAACTTCAAGAAGTGAGAAGACTTCATCCTGCAATATTACAATATTCATAGATATGGGAGGTATCAAGGAATTATCAAAGGCAAATGAGAGGGCCAGCAAGTTTGGGGGAAAAATAAGATTGATACTACTGAGTCAAGTAAAGAAATTGTTTCAAGTAATAGTGGTCAACTGTGTAAGATTATTCTATTTAGTCAAATCGGGTATCTAATTAATGATCATTAGATTATATAGTGCAGATTTCTTCTGTATCCACGATAAGAGCAGCTCCAGTGAAGTGGCAGGTATACAAGCCTTAATAAATCAAAATCAAAAGCTCATGAGAGAGCAAGGAGGGTCTGTGTCCACAAAAACTCTTTTCTAATCAGCGGAGAAATAGGGCAGGAATTGTGAAGAAACAGAATCAAAGGAAGTCTTTAAGATGGTGTATGCTTATGTGCTTATAGAAATAAATTATAAGTAGAAATATGACACAAAAGGAAAATAGGTCATAGTAAGAGCCTTGCATAGACTGAAATTCGGCATTTAAGTCAACAAGTTGACCTTACTTAGGAAAAAAGAAAATTAGTAATTTGTCATTTAGGCAGGGTATGCATTTAATGTTAGTGGATATGGTGGTAGGAACATTCGAGAATTCTCCTCCAGCTGCTTCTATTTTTCTTTAATGAAGTTAAAAGTAGGCTCATTAGCTGAAAGTGAGGAGAGGTGGAAAAGATAAGAGAAGGCCTCAAACATTTTCCAAAGCACTATGTAAGAGCAAATGAGGAGTTTCTTATAGGACAACACTGAGGTCCAGTTAATGAGTGCAGTTTTAAAATTGATGTGAGCATGGGCAGCATGCTGTGCATTTTGCTACATCTGTGTTCAACTGCTAGACTCAAGGAAAAAGATAGGCAATGAAGGTTGACTGTGTAAAAATGATTACATGTCAGACCAAAGAATCCAGAAAAAGTAAGGAGGAAAGTGAATAATTCAGGGGCATCCAGGAGCATAAACTGCTGGCAGGGGTAACTTCATAGAAATGGTATGTTTTTGTGGTGGTGGTTATTTTTTTTTTCTTTTTAGAGAGAAGCTCTGGTTTTATGAGAACCAGAGCACTCATAAGAGAGTAAAAGGATAGGAGGTCATCCTCAGAAAGTAGATGTTTTGATGGAGTGATCCAAATTGGGATTTATGGAATGAATACAATTATCATAAATTATGAAATTTAGGCATGACCTTGTATGACCTTGGCTGAGGTCAGAGAGAAGCACAATCAGTGTATATGAGGACAAAGAATTAAGAAGCCATGTATTAGAAGGAATGCCTTTGTGGATATTAAAATTGCTAAGAAGTATGAAGGAGTAGTTATGGAAAGGAGACAGCTGGGAATTAAAATCTTCAGAAAATTATTGGGAATGATCCAGAAGCTTAGAAATAGCTGAGCCAAGGAGAGTTACTGGGTGGTAAACATATTGAGTAGCAAGGCATTTAAAAGAACTAGGGGTTTTAGGAAGGAGCATGGGATCATCCCAATGGAAAACAAGGAGTAGTAAAAGGGATACCTACCCTATCTCCAGACACAGAAACACTAAACATCTAAAGGAGATGTTGAGTAATGGATGGGTGTGAACAGAGCATTATGCTAACTTATTTAAAGTTCTCTGAAATGATAAAATTTAATATGGTACCTTGAAAGATGATGGACATATGAAATATCTAAGGATCTTGTTTTAAATGGAGATGTTCCACAGTGCAGTGATCAACATTATTGCCATGCAAGATACGTCTTGTTCATCATGTGTACCATTGCTCTGATGTAATGAGAACAGCACTTCGCTTCTGTGGCCTTGCTTCCCCAAATTATAACCCCATTCTAATTACCAGAGAAACATCAAACAAACCCCACAGGAAGGATGTTTTACAAAATATCTGTTCAGTACTTTTCAAACCTGTCAAGATGAGAAGCTAATAAAAGTATGAGAAACTGTCACAGCTAAGAAATGTTGAAGAAGATGTGATGATTAAATTTAGTGTAGTATCCTGAATGGAATCCCAAAACAGAAAAGGACATTAAGAGAAAATAACTCAAGAATTCCAAAGGGAGTATCTGGTTTAGTTAATACCAATATATCAATACTGATTCATTCATTGTGACAAAAGTATCACAGTAATGTAAGATATTCACAGTGGATGAGACTGGGTATACAGGTTAAAGAAGGACTATATATTATTTTGGAAATTTTCTGTAAATCTAAAACTTGTCTAAATTTAAAAAAATATTTTAATAAATGCAGATCTATGGAGGTAGGGTATGGCAAGCCTTATTTTAAAACATGCATGTGGTTCATATAAAGTGAAATGTTATATTTCACTTGTTCCATTTAATCAGTTTTTGTGATACACATCAAGACAGAGCATCCACATGAAAACTTTTTCATGCCCCTCCCCTTTCAGTCTCCTTGCTATGAAGCCACAATTGTCTGATTTCTGTTATTACAGGTTGATTTTGCCAATTCTAGAAACTTATATAAATCGATTATATAATATAGTCTTCATTTGCATATGATTTCTCTAACTCAGCACAATATTTGTGAAATTCATTAATTATATTGCTTGTTTCAGTTGCTTGTATATTTTTATTGCTGAATGTATCTCTATTGTGTGAATATATCACAGTTTATTTATTCTTCTTCTCTTGATGAGTAATCATCATCTTAATAACCAGAAAAATGATTCTGATACAGGTCATCTACAGATCCCATCTTGAGAAACATTTGCAATAAAAAGTAGATGCACACTCCATTATCTCTTAGTTAATAAATCCTTTCAAGCATGAAAAGATAACTGAGTAATCACTTCAATATACCTACAAAGAATATCTCAAATCTGTCTCACTAGCCAGATATAGATGAAAAATTAATAATATCCACACAATGAAAAGGCAACATACAGAGACAACAGAAAGAATTTGCATTATAAGAGGCTCTATTTGTCTTTATTGCTGGATGGTACTGATCTGTTTATTTGCCTTCATGGACCAGTGAGCACAAAGGGTGAATTTACAGGCAGTATGTTTCTAATAAGGGACTAAACATCAGTGATCAACACCAAGGATAGAGTAACCTTTTGAGTTTCTATTGCATTATGTTTTAGACACAAGATGTATGCTGCACTGTTTGTTTGCAGGAATGTTATGGGAAAGGACACAGCCTGATATATTGTAGGGAAATGAGAAAAAAAGACAAACAGTTGCAAAGAATACACATCTGAACACAGAAGACAGGAAGAAATGAGGATCAGCTAAGGATGCAGGCTTGATGTTCACAGCTCTCAGGGGTACAATCATTGAGACTTAAGAGCACAGATAATGTTCTCAACAGGAAACGAAGGCTACAGCTGAAACACATGCTTGGAATGCATAGTACCATGGTAGTGAGCTTCTGTTCCCATTGGGACCCATAACATCCCACTCCAGCCTGACTAAGCGTTTGGGACCCATCTTCCACAGCTTCATGAGAAATGCATGAGTGAACTGAGATCTGCTCCCACTATTTCCACACTGCAACTTCTCCCTTGTGTGTGTTTTCTCTTTTGCTTATTATCATTATCTTTCTATTTTTGTTGTTGTTTTGTTTGGATGATCTGTCTTGTATACATCCTCTTAATTTTACACTTTCACTTTCTCAATAATATTTCTAGAATTTGTGTTGATGTTTAAATGAAAATTATACTAGACACTTTAACATATATTTAATATAGATTTTCATGAAGGATTGGACAGGGTAAAAACCCAAGCCATAAGAGTAATGATCTGGATGACTCTAAATTGACATTAGCCTCACCCTACAGAAATGCAGGTTGAGTCAAGTTGAGTCTGAAATAGATACAACTAGAGATTAAATCCAATCCATAGGGAAAAATCTAAGTGCTTTCCCCAAAATTTCACATGAAAATTTGTTGATGAGAATAAGCTTGGAATGACCAGATTTGCTTTCCGGAGAATCTATGATCTCATTTGATTAGCTGTTTACATTGGCTGCAGAATGCCCTCAAAATTATTTTATGGCTTAATTCTTGGCTTTGTTGCATCATAATAATTTGGTTGCCTAATGATTTGTGGCTATTTCTTATGCATCTTGATCTTGTCTGGCATACAGATTCAAATGTCATTCTTACACAGCTGGGAATAAAAAATCTCCAAAATACTGGGACTTTTATGGCCAATTAATGTGATTTTAACTGTTGAGAAAATTGAGAACAAGGTGACCAAGGAATATGAACCAAGTCTAGAGTCAATGAATTATTATTAAATTCAAAAAATTCTCACTTCTTGGGTGTAATGATTCTTACTGTCTGCATACACACTGTTCCTGTGGCAATGTATGAGTCAGGATTTCCTGCACAATGGTAGGAAGGCAGGCTACAGAGTATGCCTCAGCTTGGAAGTGGTCACTTTCTCCACTTTTTAGGCTGCATTTAGGCAACTTTACCTTCCTTGTTGCAACCAGGAAGTGTTGACTTGAGAGGCACTATCTCATGTTCAGCAAACCAGATTTAGGTTGGGTTTAAATCTCTCTATGACTGCTCCAATTGCCCTTGAGAAGTTATTAAAGCTTCCTGAAACTTGATTCCTGTATCTTACCTTCTTCATCTTTAAAGCAGGAGCTTAAAATAATTCCAAAGAGAGTATAATATTCAGACAGTGGTTTTGATGATTGAATGAGTTGTTACCTGGTATTCACTTGTAACAATCATAGAACATAGAAATTAGTATTTTTTATATCACCTGCATCTTATTAAGCAGAATATCTGTGGTTATTTTTGTTTTATGCAGAATGAAACACATTAAATAAGTAAACCCTTGCACACAAAGTACTTTTCAAGATTTAGACAGAGCTTACTGCAGCATTCTGGGTCATGGTCAAGATGATGTTTACCAGCTCCCTCACTACAATTCTTCATGGACCATCAATGTTATAGTCTCAATTTCACAGATGCATGAGCTAAATAGCTGGAAAAGTAACACATGTATTAAGGTTGCCCATCAAATGAGAGGTCTTCTTATAGTCAACATTTTCAGTAGTCTTGGGAAAAGACTTTAGACTGGTGAGAGAAACTGATCTGATAACAAATACGTTAAAATAAAAGAGCTCATTTGTTTTGTTGATGCTCCTAAGAGTAATTTTTGTATTTTATTTGATACTATCACTGTGATGACATTTTTACAATAAAATTTCCAAGAAAAAATAGTACTGTTTCCTCACAGCTATAATTATAACAAGGGAGTTTAGTCAATGTATTCTTTCTTTATCCAATTATTTGCATATATATTTTAGTCAGCTACCCAAAACAGGGTGGCTAAAACAACAGGGAATTATTCCTTAGAGTTCTAAAGGCTGAAGATCCAAGAACAAAGTTCTGGCTGATCCAGTTTTACAGTGAAAGCTCTTTTTCTGGCTTGAAGATGGTCACTCCCCCCACTTTATCCTCAGAAGGTGGGGAGAGAGAAAGCAGGAAAGGGAAAGGGACAGAAAGCAAACTTAGGCATGTTTTCAAAGGGCACTAATCCCATCATGAGAGCTCCACTCTCATGACTTTGTCTAAACCTAACAATGTCCCAAAGGCCCCCATCTGGAAATAATATCACATTGGGTGTTAGGACTTTTATGAATGAATTGAAGAAACTCAGCTGGGTCCATACCAGTTTGTTCATTTATGGACAAGAAATAGCAATAACTTCTGAGAGTTCTTTAAGTAAAAATTTTGTGGAACTTAGGTTTTAAGAGCATGTTATTTTTTTTAAGCCTGAAAACATGTTAAATGTGAACATTAGTCTTACTTAAAGAGATTTAGTAAAAGCAGAACTTGAATGTGAAAACTCCTAATAGGCATTTTTATTAGGGATTAGGGTCAAATTCATAAGGTAGGCACACTTCTCAACAGATGTTGACACATTTGTAGCAAAATTATCAGCTGCTCCTTTGGTATTATGATTCATGAATACCTCAAGTTACTTCTGTCTTTCTCAAACTGTTTAAACACTATAGTCTCAAGTTATATGATAGTCGTGTAATTCTTTTGGTTAATTCTATCTTACAGTTCTCAAAGATTCTTCTAAAGTGAGAATATGTTCCCTAGAGACAGGATGTTGTAACCCCTAAGCATAGGAATTTTTTCCTAGGGAGGAGAGGATCTGGAGAGTGAAATGCAATATCTCTCAGTTTGGAGGTAGAGGGAGAAGAGAAGGATAGGGTATGAACCTAAAGTGTCCCTTTAGTGTCAGGGGGAAGGCCAGGAATAGGATGGATAGAATACAGTGAAACTGTCACAAGTGGTGCCTAAAACATAATAAAGTGGTCTTATTGGTTGATTCACTTTATTAATGTTTCATGTATAAAGATAACCTGATGAACACCAATTTCCAGTTTCAGGGAACCATCACACTCCATGATTTTCAGTTTTGCTTTCCAGGTGAGCAAAAAGAAGAACTAACATATGTAACTGCACTTACTTTTGCCAGGAAATTAAGAAAGTGACTAACAAGTGAAAAGAGGCTTAAAATAGAAATATACACTCTTTTTTGATATTGAAAAATAATTTACTACAGTGTTGTTATTTAAGAGAAGAATGGATGTAGACCTACATGGATAATAGCAGTATTGAATTTCTTTTCCAAAAATATTTTGTCAGCTTATTCTTCCAATGATAAGACTCAAAGCACAATAAATGAAACAGAAATTCTTCTTTCTTTCTCATTTACCTTAAGATATCTAAGAATCTTTCTTCAACATATAAAAATATTTTCAACACCGTTACCTTGAAAACATGACACTTTTAAAACCAAATATGAATTTTCATAGTGAATAAGTATGATTTTTCAAGAGCCCTAATGAAAGGAAATGGATAGTTATCTTGGTGAATTAATCTGTTCATACACATTGGAATTACTAAATAAAAGCAGACACTTGGATAATGGTTTTTACTTTATGTTTATAAGATGGATTCATGATTTTTAGATAGTTAAGAGAGAGTTGACATTTTATCATTCTGTAAGAGATGATATATTTTTAAGTCAATTATTTACAGAGGTAACTGTCAAGTATACTTCAAATTTTTACAATTTTAAGTATAAAATCACAGATGAGTTATATAATACCCAATTTCTGTGCACACTGACTGAAATATGAATCTTTTTATGTATTTTCATTTCACAATACTTGGAAGAATTCCAGTGTATTTAAATTGAGGACTGTATCTTTTTCCAGAACATGAAGCACCCTTCAATGGAACGTGGATATTTGGTATACATTAAACATTACACTTGTTTGTAATTTGCCACACATTTCTTAGTAATTAATGTTAGCATTTCATTCAACATAGAAAGTTATAATTGTATGAAGGTATTTAAATCTTTTAAAGTTTCTTTTATTCAAGTAGACAATATTTAGAGGCAAACATTCAAAAGTCTGAAATGTACTAAGAAATCTAAAAATTTTATATTGTTTCTTTTGTTAATTTCATGGAAAAGGGTTTTCTTACAAATTAACTTTTTGGATTTATGTTCCCTTTAAATTCTTAGCAATGTGAAATATATTTTAAAATAAGAATTTTTAGAAAAATCACTTTAATTTCTTAAATTATTTCCAATAAATGGTAGGGCTTAAATAATCATAATTTAGTTAAATTTACAATTAAACTCACCTAAAAAGAAAATGGGAGTAAGGTGGGGAAGATACGTGTGTTAGACAACTTTTCATCATTGTGACCTAAATACCTAACCTGAACAACTAAGAGGAAAAGTTTATTTCAGTCCATGGTTGGTCAGCTGCATTTTTGGTAGAGGGCAGTGGAGGAAAGTTGCTGAGCTTATGGCAGCCAGGAAGCAGAGAGGTCATGTGTGAAACAACTGGCAAGGCCAGAGGGATGAGGAGGCCCAAGCCCTTTGGAGATAATATCTTGCCACCCTGTGACCCAGATGCCAGACACAGAGCTACTGCATTTACTTGTTCAGCTTGGTTTTGGACTGGTTGTTACCCTACCTCTTTCTTCTGTGCCCATGTTCCTCCCTTTGAAATGAGAGTATTTACTCTATCCTACTGTAGAGTGGATTTATGTAACTTAGTTTTAATTTTTACAGGACCTCTCATCAAGGTCTTAGGTGGCAGAGGAGACTTTGGACTTGAACTTTTGTACAGTACTAAAACTGTTAAGAGTATGAGGCCTCTTGGAAATGGATTAAATGAATTTTGTGTTGTGAGATGGACATTAACTTTTGCAGGCCAAGGGTGGAATATTATGGTTTAGATATGAGGTGGCCTCCAAAATATTGTGTGTGAAATAATGCATGAGTGTTCATAGGTGAAATGATTAGATTTACGAGAATTTTAACTTAATTAGGGGATTAATACATTTGATTGATTAATATTTTGAAAGGACTACTACACTGAGTAATAACTGTAGGCAGGTAGAGTGTGGCTAGAAGCAGTAGGTCGCTGGAGGTAGACCTTTAGAATATATGTTTTGTCCCTGGCACTTTATTTTCTCTTTTTGCTTCCCAGATGCCTTGAGCTGAGAAGCTTTTCTCCATCATGCCTCCCTTCTTAATGTTCTGTTTCACCTCTGGCCCAGATACTTGAAGCCTGCTGATGATGGACTGAACTTGTGAAACCACGAGCCAAAACAAACTATTATTCCTTTAAGTCGTTCTGGTCAGGTATTTTGGTCACAGGACAGAAAGCTGACTTACCCAATAATAAAAGTGAAATGCTTCTCATCCAACGTAATGTAAAGTTGCTTCATAATTAGAGTTTTACCAAAAGTTGTAGCCTTAGCAAACTGGGACATGAAATAGTAAATGCCAGCTGTAGGGATTTTGGTAACTTTTTAAACATTAATTAATTACTCATAGAATTATTTATAGTGTAATTTTTATTATGTCACCAAGTAGTTAGTATTTTATTTGGGTATAACCCAAATAAAATGAAATTTTCCAGTTGAAATCAAAGTAACAAAAATACCTTTGCAATTAATACTGTTTACTCAGTATCACAGATTACAACTGAGAGTTCTGTAAAGCAAAATTTCTCAACCATAACCTACTGATGTTTAGGGGTAGGTAATCTTGTTATGAGGAGATGTGATTATATGATGCATAGTGACTTATCTGGCTTCTATTCTAAATGATAGGAACATTTTCTTTCAGTTGTGACAACAAGATATGTCTGCAGACATTGCCAAATGTCCAGTCCAGGTTGAGAGTGAAGGATCACCCCTTTTTGAGAATCATTGCTCTAAGGAAAAAAAATGTACCTAGATTCAAGGTGTAAAATAGTTTACCCTTTGGTGGTTGGGTTAGTTTAAGGATAGACATAAATATTATGAATTTGAGTCACATTTTTAAAAATAATACTATCTCATGTGACTCATTCTGAATCTATCTTACTAAAAAAAAGTGCATCCCATTTCTTGGCACTATTAATTTTGTTAATTTAGTACTTTAATGGTCCTATATTTCATACTCACCCATTTACTTGCTATATGTATAATTTACAAAAATATTTAAAATTTTAAAACATTCTCTTTTTAAGAATCATAAATTGATTAGAATTCTTTAAGGATTTTGATGCATCACAAAATATAACATATTTACAACAAACATGCAAACAAACATGTTTTGAACTGGTGTTTCTATTCATGTTCCCAGGGTCAACCTCAATAAACAGGTGTTTTGTTGTTTTGTTTTTTTCCCTGCTAAGGGAAATCAAGAAATACCAGAAAGTTGATTTGGCTCAGTTTTGATTATATCTTTTTAGCATATTGACTTAGTATCTCTCTGAGCCTCCTTTGACCAGCCAACCACATTCTGATTCATTTTCTCAGGAATGTGTTTATGAAAACAAACCTTTCAAATTTTACTGAAGCTCCATTGCATTAAAGAAGAATTCTGCAGGATCTGGGGATGGGGCGCGCTCTCTCTCTCTCTCTCTCTCTCACACACACACACACACACACACACACACACACACACATACACATACACACACACACACACACACACACACACATTTTTCTGTGGTAATGGAATGCCAAACTACATTATATTGAAAGAAAAAGTCAGAAAAATTATTTTAATTTTAAATGACAAAGAGAAAAGTAGGAAATGCTTTCTCTATCCAAACCAACCAAATATGAAATATATAAACAAAAGAGCCAAGTTGAGAAATATTGTTCCCTTTGGTAAACTATATTAGAACATTACCCTCTTTCCTTTAAAAAAATTACCTAATCAGACTAAAACTTTACACTGTGTAGTTTTAACATATTGAATTCTAAAGTTAGCATTGCACTGGGGACATGGATAGTGTAGATTTTTTTAATACAATTGTTTTTTTAAATATAGGATCTGTTAGTAGGGAAAGATTATTGCACACTCAACATTTTCCTGGGACTTAGGAGGGAAGAGTCAACAGAAAAAGAGAAGTGATCTTTATACCTGTAACATTCTAGACACTATTGGTTGGTTGGTTGGTTTTGCAGTACTGAGGATTGAACCCAGGACACTTTACCACTGAGCTACATCCATGACCCTTTTTATTTTTTTATTTTAAGACAGTGCTTCTCTTAGTTGCCCAGGCTGGTCTGAAACTTTCTATCCTCTTGCCTAAACCGCCTAAGTCCCTGTGATTATGGGAATGTGCCACCAGGACTATCTAACATTGTCACACTTTTATAGTTCTTTTAAAATATGCATTTGGATATGCACACAATACTTTGTTTTCATATTAATATTATTGTATTCATTTATCCAGCCCTTTTTTGAGCTTCAGTTACTGTCTATAATTTGTTAGGTGCTAGGATGTATTAAGTAAAGCAAATTCTCAATGAGTTTCCAGTCCAGTGGGAAAAAAAATCAATCTACCAACACATCATTGCAAGAATTGTGACATGGGAGCAAATGTGAAGTATGCCTTGCTTAGATCTGACTTTGCTATGTACTATGCCCTGCATCTTCCTGATAATTCTTTTTTAACTCTTTTTAATTTATTCTAATTTTAATTTATTTTACTATGACAGCAGAATGCATTACAATTTATACTACACATATAGAGCAAAATTTTTCATATCTCTGGTTGTACACAAAGTAGAGTCACAGCATTCATGTCTTCATACATATACTTAGGGTAATGGCATCTATCTCATTGTACCATCTTTCCTCCCCCCATGCCCCCTCCTTTTCCCTCCCACCCCTTTGCCCTATCTCTACAGTTTGTCTAATCCTCCTATGCTCCTCACCCCCAACCCCATTATGAACCAGCCTCCTTATATCAGAGAAAACATTCTGCATTTGGTTTTGGGGATTGGCTAACTTCACTTAGCATTATATTCTCCAACTCCACCCATTTACCTGCAAATGCCATGATTTTACTCTCTTTTAATGCTGAATAATATTCCATTGTGTATATATACCACATTTCTTTATCCATTCATCTATTGAAGGACATCTAGGTTGCTTTCACAGTTTAGTTGTTGTGAATTGTGCTCCTATAAACATTAATGTTGCTGTGTTCCTGATAATTATTTTGGGTCATAAAGCTGACTAGCAGGTGCAGTGGCTTAGAGTTATCTTTACATTCCCCTGCCTTTAATTCTCACAGCATCCCTCTTGTTGTGTAAGAGTAAGCCTTTATGAGAGGATGTTACTTAGCTTTTTGGTAAATTGTAATGGCAGAATTTGGACTTAAATCCTCCTGACACCAAATCCCCATTGCACCTGTATTTTTTCCCTTGTCATTCATATGGTAGGAACTGCCAGACCTTTAGCACCATTGAAAGGAGATTGACCATTATTCGGGGAGTGGGGCAGGGGCAGGGAGGCATATAGGTTGATGGAATTTTTTTCTCATGAAAACTCTTAAAATTTGGTTATGAATTAGGGCTAATTAATATTGTGTATGGAAATCCTAAATTTTGTATGTTGAAAAAGAAAATAATAATAGTCACACAAAAATAACAGTAACAAGAGCAGACTAAATATATTGTAGAGTTATATTAATTAATATACATTATTTAGTTTGTATCATTGGTGAATGAACAGATCAACACAACCAAATAAAACCTAGAAAGCTCAAGTATTAGAATTCAGTATATAATAAAAGGAATATTTCAAACCAGTGGGAAAATACTGAATGTAGTAAGTATTGGAAAAACTTGATGTTCATATGAGAAACAAAGAAAAAAGGGATATATTAGATTTGTTTTCTATACCTCAAACGAGGATAAATAATAAGGGAATTAAAAAATTAATTATGTAAAAAACCAAGAATTTGAAGAAATCATGAAATAATCATTTTATGATTTTGAATGATAAAGGCTTTTCTAAATATGACACATAACCCAGAAATCACAAAAGATATTTTGACAAATTCAAATACCAAGTGAGCCCCCACCCGAATACATATTCCTCAATCATAGAAAAAATTCATAAAGAAATAAAAACACAAGAACAATTGGTAAAACTATTTATGACTAATAATAGACAAACTTCCACTATAGAAAGAGCTCTTACAATGACCAGAGAAAGACCAACAACCCTCTGGAGAAATCAACCAATATTTTGTGGGAAAGAAAATGAAGGTGGCTCTCAAGTATGTACGAAGATGCCTCGTCTAACTCACAATTAGAGAATTGTGACTTAAAATTATAGAAAAGTACCATTTTACTATTTCATTGGCAAATATTTTTAAATGATGCTTGATCAAGTACTGTGCTTTCCAGAATATGGATAAAGATTCCATTAAAATATTACCTTGCTATAACTTTTGGCAATACCTATTAAAATTATAAATGTGTGTCCTTTGAGCCCAGAATTTCATATGCAAAAAGACTTGGGTACAAGTTTCCTCACTGAATATTTGTTTATAAAAGAAAAAATAGGAGATAATCCATTGTCCATCAGAATAGAGCAGGTTAAATATATCAGCCTCATTCTGCTGAGATATAAAACATACACAGAAGTTCTTAATTTACATGACTTATTGGTATATCTGCCTGTGCACTTACATGCACATACCCATGCATTTACGCCTATGTTGGCTTATATAATATACATAAAATTCCTTAGAAGTATATATAAACAACTGACAACAGCTACCTCTGAATAAATAACTGGGTACTTGGGGGTGGAGAGAGTAGGATGATTTTTTACTATCATTTTTTACCTTTAGAATTTTTGTAATTCTGAAATTATAAAATTTTAGAATTTTGTAATTCTAAAATTACAGGTTGATGTATTGCCTTTTAAAAAATAAATTTAGGGGCTAGGGATTTAGCTCAGATGGTAGAGTGCTTGCCTTGCATGCTCAAGGCCCTGGGTTCAATTACCAGCACCACAAAAAAAAAAAAAAAAAAAAAAAGAATTTTTGGGCTGAGGATGTGGCTCAGGCGGTAGCGTGCTCCCCTGGCATGCTTGCGGCCCAGGTTAGATCCTCGGCACCACATACAAACAAAGATGTTGTGTCCGCCGAAAACTAAAAAAATAAATATTAAAATTCTCTCTCTCTCTCTCAAAAAAAATTCAGGAAAAAATAGAGAATTTTAAATTGGGTCTCTTAAAACATGAATGTTTCTTTAGAATCCCCTTTCCTAAGGTGACTAAAATAGTTTAAATTCTACTTAACATAACAGGATTTTGTTGGTCCTTTTAGTCACTGTAAGTTACTACTGGAGTCATAAGTTCCATTATGTGGTTCTGTTTGACTTGGTATATTCCCTTTTTAATCATTTTTATTTGTTATTTTTAGTTATCCTTGAGAGTAGGATGTATTTTAACATATTATACATACATACATATGTATGTATAATATGTTAAAGTACATGGAGTATAACTTCCGATTCTTGGTATGTTCTTAAGCTTCTTCTCTTTCTACCAGCATGTGAATGGTTTCAGACTCAAAGTTTGTGATTCAGATTTTTATAGAAAGGTTCTAAAATTGATCCAATTATTTGCCTACAGGTTGTGTTCTCTCACGCCTGATTGTGTTCTGCATTAACTAACCTTGGGTCAGTAAGTCATTCTTGGGTAATCATCTACAACCAAGTAGAGAACACAATTTCAGTCACATGTGGTAGGAATCCTTTTGAGAGTCATTGTCCTTGACCCCCACTTCTGCTAGCCACTACTCAAATTTGTTTCCTCCTCCAATGACATACCTCAAAAACAGAAACAAAACACTTAATCTGTCTTTATTTCCCTCCTCTCCATAGCTATTAAATCCATTTAAATCCATTCCAATCAAGCTTTGATCCCTACTAATCTGACACTGCTTATCTCAAGGTCACCAATGAAGTTTGATAAATGTCTGAATTAAAAGGAAATGGTCAGTTATAACCTTATTGGACCTCTCTGCTATCTTATTGGCTATTTGGCAACCTAGAATCTGGAGAGTGACACAGGTAAGAATTTCTCTGTGGACTCCATTTTTTCTGTAGTATTGCAATGTACATGTGTGTGTGTGTGTGTGTGTGTGTGTATGACTGTTATCTGTTTTTTGAATGCATGTATGTAAATTTTGCATAAACTTAAATTTTTTTTTTAAATAAAATACTTTTTAAAAATCTTAGGATATTAGTTTAAATCATGGCTGCATCTAGGAGTTCAAGAAAATTCCTGATTACTTTTCCTTCATCTTGGCTCTATTCTTCTTAGTTTTAACCCACATTTACATTGTTTTTACTTTACTGCAATATGAATTGTTACTTCAAAATCACTATCTGTTAGTAGCTGAGCTTCCCTCCACTAAGAGGTTCAAACACGTTCTGCAACTGAGTCTAAATGAGCTTTGACAGGGACATTAACTAGTCTCCATAATCTGAGGGGTGTGATATTCCTTGGCTAGGTAGGTCACCTGCTCTCTCTCATCTTTGGAGTTATGAAAGGAAACAGTTCCATTGGCACCACAAGAATAAAGACAGAAGCATGGATTTCAGAGGAGAATCAGGGTGCTGACACAAGAAGAAGAGAAGAGTGTTTTAACTATAGGCATAGTAGCTATTTTCTTTTAACTTTGTTCAAAAACTTAATGCATTTTTTGAACTCTTGCAACTTCTTTTAAATCATTTCTAAATATATTTACTTACATTTCTACCAATTATCTGAAAATAGATATTTAGCATTAAGGTTGTACTCTCCTAGACTTAAAAAATACACCTATTTTTTTTCTTATGTGATTTTTCAAGTTTTTTTCTACCAAGTTGTGATAGAAATGTTTGAGTCCTAAGGCACCATTGGTCAATGGGAAGAAGCAAAGCAATGCTTTCTCCAGTACTACAATATTCTCTGAATAAAAATGCAAGCTAGTAATTTGGATGATCTTAAAGAAAAGTGTAGTTTTGTTTTATTTCATAAAAATTTACTTTCAGGAATAACAGGCCTAGATTTCAATCCAATGTAAATGAGAGTTGTTTGAGTGATTCCTCTTAGCTGGAAGGTATATTGACTATAAATCTCTAGCTTGTCTCATCTCAATAAACTCTGCATCTGTGTGTCTTTGAAATTGGATTGAAATTACAATGAGACAAGGGGATGACTGTGATGGGAAAGATAAACTGTTAGAAGCTGTTAACATTTATTATGACCATCTCTACACATTAGTCCAGAGATAATTTTGGAAAAACATAAATTAATGACTACAGGGGGAAGGCTGCCATGACTTAATGAAACATATCGCTCTCCTTTCCCTACTGGTTTTATGTCAATGTGGAGTAAATTGTCTGGCAGAAACATTTGTTTATCTCATGGAGCCAGCCAAAGTAATCTCCTTTTACACAATTTCTTCAGTAGGTCAGATGGATGAGAAGGTTACTGAAAATGACATTAAAAACAATAAAATAACTACCACAAATGTGTGCTGAACACTTCTTATATTACAGGCCTTGATGATACAATAGTGGCACAAGAAAGCACAGTCATAATCATAAGGAACAAGTCTAGGACTACTGAAAAAAAAAGCAAGTAAAATGAGGACTACTCTGGATCTTTAGTCTTGCTTAAGAAATCATTGAATCAATTCTTGGACATGTGGATTTATATGTGTTACTCTGCATTTTTGTTCTCATCTAAGTACTGAGATGATTTTATATGAATTATATTTCCAGTAATTCCCCAAGTCCAATATAAGTACGTTAGTAAAACTCTCTAGTATGACTGATAGAGATGGAAAAGGGATCCATAGTAGACAACCCAAATTAGCCCTAGAATTGAAAGGTATTCTTCTTTGTCTGTGCACATGTGCATGCACATACACAATACACATACACACATGCACACACTTCTTTAAATGACTCCTCATAATCTCAATTTCGAAAACCCATGAGTAACTGGTAAAAATAGAACAGAAAAATGTCTTCTCTCTGAAGACTCAGAGTCACTTGTCAATTTACAATTTTATTTTGAGATAATATTTATTTATATCGAAATGAAAAATTTTAAAGTATTTCTAGTTGCCAAATAATAATCGTGTATATTTATGGGATATACTGTGATATACTGATATTTGTATTCATTATAAAGAGAGTGTTCTAAAAGTTCCACTAGATGGAGAGTTTCACAGGCAAGTCGGCTTGTCCTGGGTTTTTCTATGTGTCTATTCCTTCATATCCTTATATCCCTCTAGTTTAGGCACCTCTCTCTGTGTCCCTCCCTCCTTCCATAATACACATGTCTGTGTGACATGTGTGTGTATTGACATGTATATACATATATAGTACATATTTATGTGCATATATATATATATATATATATATTATAATCTCCTCTAGAGAAATAGAGCAAATGAAGTGTCCAATTTCCAAACCTTTGTGTAGTATAGAAATTGGCTTACTTAACATGATAGTCACTAACAAACTTCAAGATGGTCTTTGCATATGATTTATCCAATAAATTCAAAGCTATGGTTTTCTTCATTGACTTTCCTATGGCTAAAGTTCCTACAGGCCCTAGATTCATCAAGCTACTGGAAAGCAAACTTACTCTTAAATGTACTTTCCTCTAATGTATATAAATGCTCTAATTATCTTCCACCTGCATTTTTATCTTGGTTCTTTCTTGCTGATTTCTCACACTTCCCATACATCCAAGGTATTCGTTGTTTGTGTGATACTAAGAACAAAGCTGTGGCTGGGTGTGGTGGTGCACACCTGTAATCCCAGCAGTTTGGGAAGCTGAGGTAGGAGGAACATAAGTTCAAGTCCAACCTCAGCAATTTAGGGAGATCCTAAGCAACTTAGTGAGACTCTGAATCAAAATAAAAAATAAAAAGGGCTGGGATTGTGGCTTAGTGGTAAAGCACCTCTGACTTCAATCCCCAGTACAAATCAAAACAAAACAAAAACAACTCTCCTACACACTTGTGGGGACATAGCATGGTATTCGACAAACACTGATTGACAGCTCTGCTCAGAAGACTTGTGTAAGATGAAATATCTCTGGCCAGAAGGACAAAACTGGCAGCATTGGTGTTGCACAAATATTAGTGTTTCTTCTGCTATTTATGCCTTCTGCAGATGGTACTGAAGCCTATGTGTATATAGAATGTTGTTTGTTTTAACATCATGACATGGTATTTATTTTCATTGATAGGCATCATTGTGACAGTTCTAAAATAAAAATATTGAACTGTGATGTGGGAAATGTTTATTATATCCAATATAAGCCAAAAAATCAGGTTCAGTATACATTGGTGTATTCAGAAATAGGTTGCTCAAAAACCATTGACTATATGGACAGAAAGAAGGCTAAAGAAATGATTGTTGATTTTTCTTTAATTTGACTTCATGTCTCCTTATTTATTCTATCATTTAAAGCAAGTAGGGGAAAGAGCTTTTATGAGAAAAGCAATGTTGTAGGGAATATAGCCAATAAATCTTAACATTCATCTCAGCAAAAAAGCACTCCAGGCAACAGCTGGGAGATGTTGTTCTTGCTGATTTTTACAAATAAATGAAAAGTGAACAGCAAGTAGTAATAGGAAAGTCTGATCTGCACATATCATGAGACACTCCTCTTAAGGTGTTCCATCAGCATAGCCTTCTGAAGGAGAAGACCTGGGATCCTGGTTAGACAGAAATACAGAGTAAGTGCCAACAACAAGGCAGTCCCAGACTTGTTTTCACTTCCATATTTCTGGTTCATGTGTCCAAATGGCTAAATTGTGTCCCCCTTACACGGTTATAGTACTGGTTCTGATTCCTCTTTTGTATCTCTCATCCAGTTTTCCCCTCCATCCTGAACCATGTTTCTTCTAAGAACTTCAAATTCTATTTTCTTTATAGAAAAGAGTCTATATAAAAAAATACAATCTGTTATGGTTTAGATATAAAGTGTCCCTCACAAGCTCCTGTGTGAAACAATGCAAGAGCATTCAAAGATAAAATGACAAGATTATAAGAGCTATAAGGTAATAATCCACTGATATGGATTAGCTGGGTGATAACTGCAAGCAGGCAGGGTATAGCTGGACTAAGTAGGTCACTGGGGGATGCCTTTGGGGGTATATATTTTGTCCTTAATGAGCAGCTCTCTATGTTTCTTGGTTGCCATATCCTGAGCTGCTTTCCTCCACCATGTATTTCTAGCATGATGTTTTGCCTCATCTCAGGCCAGAGCTATGGTCTGTTGACCATGGATTAGAACATTGAAACCATGAGCCAAATAAATCTTTCCTCTTTTATGTTGTTCTTGTTGGGTCTTTCGTCACAGCGATGTAAAAACTGACTAAAACACAATCTGAGTCAGATTCTCCAGGCTTCCAGTGTTTCCTTGGGTAACTAAATAGTTTTATACATGTTTTTTAATTAAAATGTTTAATGCAGGCAAAGTGCCATTTAAAAAAACTAGGAAAAGAAAAGCAAAAATGGCAAAACAAACAAACAAACAAACAAACATAGTTCCTGTTCTAAAGGAGTATGTAAAGGTAGGTGCCAGAGAAACTATCACCTTGTGTGGGGATAAAATAGTTTGGGGGTCAACTTTAGAAGCAAAAAAGGGTTTATGAGGGAATATGTGTTAATTGATGCTACCAATAACTATGCTTGGCCCAGGGCATACAGACACACCATTGGTGCGCTCTTGGGGAAGCCCCACTCTTTTCAACACTCCTTTTTAAATGAACAATGGCCCTTTTTTATATCTGAGCCAGGCATTCAACTGCCTGAGGTGAAGATACTGCACATTTAGAAGTTTGCTAGGAAGCGTCAACTGCCCAAATGCTGAGAGTCCCAATGATGTTTAGGAAGTCATATTCCTCCAATTGGGAAGACAAAAGCCTGTGCCCATACAGTCCTGGGCTTGGATGCAGCATTCCTCAGGCAACAGGTCACACAGAGCCCTGTTCCTCCTCATTCAGTGAATGCTCTCACATGCTCTATGTGTGGTTATAGAAGACAGCATGGGCTTCTGTGAAAGCAACAGGTGAATGTAAATAATTTTAACAATGGACAGGGAGAGAGAAACAAAGAATATTTAGCAATAATTCTCCAAGTGGATGGTATTTTATTAGCCAGGTTTTGAGGGAAATGCATTAAGAACATCAACACTCATTCCTTAACATTGTTTTCATGTTTAAATTTTTTTACAGTGCTTTTACAAAGTCTGTGATATAAATAAGGAAAATTCAGTATCATTATTTTATAGTCTAGGAAAATGAGGCTTATAGAGTCCTAGAGGATTTTCTAGTATCACATAAATTTATTCACAAAAAAACCAAGAACCTGACTCCTAAGCCCAGTATTTTTTGCTAGTCAAAGCTTAATACATAGCACCATGAAATGAAAAGAGTACGACTAGTCCAGTCATCAAGTCAGTATTCCCAGTTCCCTCTAAAAATTGGTTTATGGTTTCTTTTAGACATTCTATTAGAACATGCGGGGCCTATTTTTAATGATAGAATTTTAGTTTACAATTATATCTATATTTGCTTAAGGCAGTTTCACATATATGTGATCATTTATCACTTGTCTTGTAAGAATCAATGATAATAGTGCAAATGTCATATTCACTCTCAAATTGAAATGTGGTTAGTAAGGAAAAAAAATGAAACAAGACATGTAGACTATGGGTCAACCCCAGGTTTGTTATGTGACTTGTGAAAAATATCAATATATTTTGGACTGTTTTTTTGAGAAGTGAAAATAGAAATACCCATCTCAACTCATTTCATCTGCATTGCATTTCTTTTCATGTTAGTTATATGAGCTGGCTCTAAGAAGATTAATAGTTGAAGATGAATACATAGGGGTTTTGTATATGTTCAGATACTATTCACAAATAGAAATTTTAAAATTATATAATAAACCTTGTCCTTAAAAAGATGTTAGAGTCAAGGCAAAAACAGAAACAAAAAGAATTGATATAACTTCAGAAGAAGGAGATTGAAGTAGTCATGTCATAATTGAATTAACCCTTAAGATTCAGATACAGGGATGCCCTCTTTCACCACTTCTATTTAACATAGGTCTTAAAACACTGGCCAGAGCAATTAGACGGATAAAAGAAATTAAAGGAATATAGATAGTTAAAGAAGAACTCAAATTAGCACTATTTTCTGATATGATTCTGTACCTAGAAGACCCCAAAAATTCCACCAGAAAACTTCTAGAAATAGTAAATGAATTCAGCAAAGTAGCAGGACACCAAATCAACACCAATAAATCAAAGGCATTTCTGTATATCAGTGATAAATTCTCTGAAAGACAAACAAGGAAAACTACCCCATTTACAATAGCATCAAAAAAAATGTAAATACTTGGGAATCAACTTAACAAAAGAGGTGAAATACCTCTATAATGAAAACTACAGAATGCTAATTAAAGAAGATATTAAAAAATGTAAAGATCTACTTGGATAGGCAAGATGTAAAGATCTACTTGTTATTGGATAGGCAGAATTAATATTGTCAAAATGACCATACTACCAAAAGCACTATACAGATTTAATGCAATTCTGATCAAAACCCCAATGACTTTTCTCATAGAAATAGAAAAAGCAGTGATGAAATACATCTGGAAAAATAAGAGACCAGAATAGTTAAAGCAATCCTTAGCAAGTAGAGTGAAGCAGGTGACATCACTATATCAGACCTAAAACCATACTACAGAGCAATAGTAAAAAACAAAAACAAAAACATGGTATTAACAACAAAATAGACTTATAGACCAATGATACAGAATAGAGGACATGGAGACAAACCCACATAATTACAGTTATCTTATATTTGACATAACATAAAAACATACATTGGAGAAAAGATAACCTCTTCTACAAATGGTGCTGGGAAAATTGGAAATCCATATGCAACCAAATGAAATTAAACCCCTATCTCTCATCATGCACAAAACTCAACTCAAAGCGGATCAAGGACCTAGGAATTAAACCAGAGACACTGTGTCTTTTAAAAGAAAAAGTAGGTCCAAATCTCTCTCATGTAGGAGTAGGCCCAAATTTCCTTAATAAGACTCCTATAGGGGAAGAATTAATATTGAGAATAAATAAATGGGATGGATTCTAACTAAAAAGCTTCTTCTAAGCAAAGAAACAATTAGTAATGTGAATAGAGAGCCCAATAATTGGGAACAAATTCTTACTACACAAATGTCAAATAGCGCACTAATCTCTATAATATATAAAGAACTAAAAAAATCTCAACACTGAACAAACAACCCAATCAATAAATGGGCCAAGGAACTGAACAAGCACTTATCAGAACATGATATACAATCAATCAACAAATATATCAAAAAATGTTTATCATCTCTAGGAATTAGAGAAATGCAAATCCCAAACTACTCTAAGATATCATCTCACTCCAGTCAGAATGACCGCTATTATGAAGACAAACAACAATAAGTGTTGGCAAGAATGTGAGAAAAAAGGTACACTCATACATTGCTAGTGGGACTGCATATTGGTGCAGCCATTATGGAAAGCAATATGGAGATTCCTTGAAAATCTGGGAATGGAACCACCATTTGACCCAGCTATCTCTCTCCTTGGTCTATACCCAAAGGACTTAAAAACAGCATACTACAGGGACACAGCCACATCAATGTTTATAGTAGCACAACTCACAATAGCTAAAATGTGGAGCCAACCTAGATGCCCCTCAGTAGATGAATGGATAAAAAAATGTAGCATATATACACAATGGAATAACACTCAGCAATAAAAGAGAATAAAATCATGGATGGCGATGGAAAAGATAATGCTAAGCGAAGAGCGAAGTTAGCCAATCCCCAAAAAGCAAATGCTGAAATATTTTCTCTGATAAAAGGAGGCCGATTCATAGTGGGGTAGGAAGGGGGAGCATGGGAGGAAGAGAAAAACTCTAGATAGGGCAGAGGGGTGGGAGAGAAAAAGAGGAGGCAGGGGATTAGCAAGGATGGTGGAATGTGATGGACATCATTATCCAAAGTGCATGTTTGAAGACATGAATTGGGTGTCAAAATACTTTATATACAAACAGAGATATGAAAAATTGTGGTATATATGTGTAATAAGAATTGTAATGCAAAAACCAAAACAAAGTACATGTATAAAGACATGAATTTATGTGAACATACTTTATATATAAAGATGTGAAAAATTGTACTCTATATGTGTAATAAGTATTGTGATGCATTCTGCTATCATTCATTTTTTAAAAAAAATCAATTAAAAAAAGAATATAAATTACAATAAGTGTTGGCGAGGATGTGGGGAATAAGGCACATTCATACCTTGCTGATGGGACTGCAAATTGGTATAGCCGATATGGAAAGCAGGATGGAGATTCCTTGGAAAACTAGGAATGGAACCATCATTTGACCTAGCTATCCCACTCCTTGATCTATACCCAAAGAGTTTAAAAACAGCATACTCTAGGGACACAGCCACATCAATGTTTATAGCAGCACAATTCACAATAGCTAAACAGTGGAACCAACCTAGATGCCCTTCAATAGATGAATGGATAAAGAAAATGTTTTATATATACACAATGGAATATTACTCAGCACTAAAAGAGAATAAAATCATGGCATTTGCAGGTAAACAGATAGAGTTAGAGAAGATAATGCTAAGTGAAATTAGCCAATCCCCCAAAACCAAATGCAGAATGATTTCTTTGATATAAGGATACTAATTCATAATATGCTGTTGGGGGCTCAGCAGGGATGGGAGGATAGAATGAACTCTAGATAGGGCAAAAGAGAAAAGGGGGGAGGTGAAGAGAGGGATCATAGAGGTAGGAAAGACGGTAGAATGCCTGGTCATCATTACCCTAATTACATGTATGAAGACATGAAGAATGTGAATCTACTTTGTGTACAACCAGAGATATGAAAAATTGTGTTCCATAACTATAGTATGAATTATAATGCATTCTGTTGTCATATATACCAAATTAAAATTTAAATAAACAAATAAAACCAGGTTTAGAGTAAAAAAAAAGGATTCAGATCCAATTCTAAGAGATAAGGAGCCACCTCACCAGAAAGGATGCATTTATGCTGATTTTTTTTTCACAGTTTTTTAAAAAGTGTTATATGAATAATGTTATTGGTTTCAAATAAACTTAAGGAAGACTTGAAAATCAGTACTAAACACTATCTTTTTAGTGCCTTTAAAACTGCATTTTAAATATTTAAAGATGTAGGTATTAAGTTGGACATTTTCCAAGCATGTTTGAACATAGAACATATTTTTTCCTGAAAACATCTCACCTAATTTAATTTCTTTGGAAAGCATGCATGCTCAGCATTTTTGCATACAGTAGAGAAAACTCATCTGCTTATGTGGAGATGAAGTGGTTTGAGGGTAGAGGTAGGAAAAGCCTGCTGAGATTTAGGTGAACAATCATTGATGGGTAGACAAAATTCAAAATTAGCAGCTTTCATTCTGCATGTTCATCAAATTTTGTAATTGAGCCTTTCCCAAGATGAAAACTAATCAGGTACAAATAGGATTATGTTCTTTTACATTACCATCAACCAATCTAAGGGATTTACTGTGTAATGTAGGGAATAATCAAAGCTGACTTAATTGTTAAATGCATAACAAAGAAAAACCTGTGAAAAATAGAAATTTATTTTGAATTTGTAGTTTGATATTGATTTAGGAAGTTTGAAAATTGCTATGTGGAAGAGACAAGTTCTGTGAGTTATAAAAGAAAAGCTGTCTTTTCTTTTCCCAGTGTCCTTTTGTGAGAGGTTAGACTGGTGATTTGAAATTTTATTTCTTATTTACCATTATAAAGTTCCCTCTAATAATTTCTTTAGCTATATCCTATACATTTTGGGATGTTATATCCTCATTTTCATTTGCCTTAAAGTATTTTCTGATTTCCCTTTTAATTTCTTCTTTAGTTTCCCTTTTGATTTCTTCTCTTAATTTTCCTTTTAATTTTTCTTTTTCCCTGACAGCTCTCATTACTAATTGCTCTATTCATTAATTGCTTGGTCATTGGTCTATTTTTCATAATGCTCCAGAGCATAAATTGTTGTATAAAATAATCCAATCAAATTCTTTCTCCTTTGTAGGGAGTTGTTGAGGTCAGATTTTTGTTTGTTTGATTGTATTTTAACTCCAGGGTGGCGCCTCCAACTCTTATAAACTGTTACAAACTAGCCCACCTATAATTTAGACCATGCCTTCAATATCCTTTCGGTTGCCTTTCACAATAATCTCCATGATTCTCTAGAGCACCCTCAAACTTACACTTCTTCAAAATATGTTTTAAACCAAGTTATCTCTTTGAGTATGATATTAATGATATTAATGCTGTCATTTTTTTTCTAACATGCTTCTCCCCTCCCCTGGCACCAGGCACATTTTCTAAGCTAGGGCTCTGGATCTGTGAGTAGCAACTATACAAACTTACAAGTGACATTCCTAGTTTAGAAGCTAATTATTTGGGGAGGAGAGGGTGTAGGGGAAATCATCCTAAGATCCTCTTGGCTTGCCTCTTCATGCACTGATGTATGCTTCACAAGTCAGGGGAAATAAATCAGGGTCCATGTCTCATCATGCCATATTTAAAGTCAAATATCTCTTCTTTTCTCTTTCTCTTTCTCTTTCTCTCTCTCTCTCTCTCTCTCTCTCTCTCTCTCTCTCTCTCTCTCTCTCTCTCTCTCTCTCTCCCTTTGTTCTAAACCTAAGAGACTTTTATGTGAAAGTTGTCAAATTAAGGTGAGAAAACAGCATTTACTATTCCAAATGGAAAAGGGGGCATTTTTATATAAACCATTCATCTTTTTAATTTTTTTAGTTGTAGATGGATACAATGTCTTTATTTCATTTGTTTATTTTTATGGAGTCCTGAGACTCAAATCCAGTGCCTCACATGTGTTAAGCGAGCACTCCACCACTGAGCCACAACCCCAGCCCAAATCATTTATCTTTTTGTTTTTTTTTTGTTTTTTTTTAAATACATGACAGTGGAATGCATCACAATTCTTATTACACATATAGAATGATTTTTCATATCTCTGTTTGTATATAAAGTATGTTCACACCAATTCATATCTTTATATATGTACTTTGGATAATGATGTGCATCACATTCCTCCATCATTGCTAAGCCCCTGCCCCCTCCTTTTCCTCCCACCCTCTGCCCTATCTAGAGTTTGTCTATTCCTCCCTTACTCTCTCTCCCTACCCAGCTATGAGTCAGTCACCTTATATCAGAGAAAACATTCGGCATTTGTTTTTTTGGGAGTGGCTATCTTCACTTGGCATTATCTTCTCCATCGCCATCTATTTACCTGCAAATGCCATGATTTTATTGTCTTTTATTGCTGTTATTCCATTGTGTATATATGCTACATTTTTTATCCATTCATCTACTGAGGGGCATCTAGGTTGGTTCCACAGCTTAGCTATTGTGAATTGTGCTGCTACAAAGATTGATGTAGCTGTGTCCCTGTATTATGCTGTTTTTAACTCCTTTGGGTATAGACCAAGGAGTGGGATAGCTAGGTCAAATGGTGGTTCCGTTCCTAGTTTTCCAAGGAATCTCCATACTGCTTTCTATATTGGCTGCACCAATTTGCAGTCCCACCAGCAATGTATGAGTGTGCCTTTTCCCCCACATCCTCATCAACACTTATTGTTGTTAGTGTGCATAATAGCTGCCATTCTGATCCCCCCCTTATACACACTTACCCGGGACTTTGCTTTGAAATAGATAAAGATAGTTTAGTCAACATGAGAAATTCTGAGAACCTAATCCTCCCAGGAAGAAAGCTCTCCAACCTGGAACAAATGTGGCAGGAGTTTTGTGTTCTTGGCTGTGTAACTCTGGAGTGGAAATTCTACACCTTGTTGATCTGGGAGGGAAAAGAGTTGTTTTCGTTGAAACATCACAGACTGTTGCTCTTCTTACTTTGTTTTCATAGATTTTCTTGAACAAATATTTCTTCATTTCCTTTTTTTTTTACTTGGGATTATTTCCAGAGGCTTTAAATGGTCATTGTTTTTAAATCTGGATTTCCTTCACCCTGTCATGCCAGATTCAATTTTGCTATTCTAAAGATGTGGTAGGCCCAGTTATTGTTATTCTCAAAGTACTTATAGGTATGTTTTAATATATTTAGGTGTGGCAATATTTCTGGATATGTTTTTAAACCAACTTTTTGTGTACATAATGTATACATAATAAATTCACCAAAATGTACTTTTCAATGATTTTTGACAAATGTGTGCCTCAGTAACTATCAACCTAATCAAAATATATTACTTCCAAAGGCTTACTTGTACTACTTCTCAAAGTAACTCATACCACCCAACTTCCAGCCCCAGACAACTACTGATGAGCTTCCCTCACACTGAAGATTAGATTTCTTAGATTAAGCTCTTCTTAATCACTTCTCTTATCACAATGATGCATAGCTTGATTATAATACTTCAGACTCACTGCCAGTACCTTGATCTTTCATTGAACTGTTACAAGGACAATGGTTGTGACTGAATAAGATTGTAGGGCTACTGAGATGCCTATTTAGTTCTTATTCTCTTTTTTCCTAGAAAGATCTCCACAACCAGTTACATTCTGCTACTATTTTTCATTTTAATTTAATTTAGCTGGATTCTGTGTCTATTGCTCTTAACAGAGAGTCCTTAATTTTCATAAAATTTTCCTTTTTGTGATGTTTAGTGAAGAAAACTTTATTCAGAAGTGAAGCATTAATAGTTATAATGAGTTATTAAATTCCTTCAAATTGGACAGTAATAGATACCAGAATTAGTTTATTTTGATAATAAGTGTGTTGCTGTAATATGAAGTAGAATGAAGCATTAATAAGTGTACAGTTAGTTTATGTGTTCAGTGCTTAGTAAAATGTGTGGCAAATATTGGTTTCTTAATATATATTTAATTCTATGAACAAACTATGCTTGCTACAATGAACATCAGTAATCAGAAGGGGAATTTAAAACATAAGCAGATAATTATCATGAATAACCTATTTTTTAACAAAATAAGTAACTGTGAAATGAAACTCTAAAGATGAAAAGTATTTGGAAATTGTGTCTTGTGATTTAATTTTTTTACTTAAGTTGGAGGCAGCAGTCATTTGATACTTTTTGACCATTTCATTTTCTGCAAGCAAAATATAAGTGGTGGTTCAGAATCATCAATCCATTGCCACTGTCCTTTGTAACTTGTAGGTGTAAGCAAAAATAATTTAGGAAAGAAACCATTATTATCCTGAGGGGTTGGTTTTAACAAATGGTATATATGAACACTTTTTTTTTTTAATCACTATCTGCTACATAGACTTTTGGCTTCAGACCTGTGCAGTCATTCACCTTTAAACCTCTATTACACCACTGCTGATTCTGAACTCAACTATGCTGAGAAATAAGCAGTTTTGACATTCAGCAGCCCAAGGCTTCTTCTCTCCTTGAAAGAATTATGTAAGTCAGCTACATGTGGTTTTGTCTGCTTATATGGTTTCAAAACAGATGGCAAATTCTTACCTCAGTAGGATGGAAGGGCCCTGAAAACGTTTAGCAATACATACAAGTTGAATTGTAACTGCTTGTATTCCAGGGCCTTCTGGAACATATAATTTATCATCTTAGATGCGTATGTCTAGGTAGTATAAGATATCAAATTCAAAAGTATGGCAATCCAAGAACTTATGGTTCTATTCCTGATATAAATCAGAGCCAAGCTATCTATCATAAATGGATAGAAGAAAAGTTCATTTAATTGAAACTTTATTAATCAGGAGTTCCCCAGGACTCTTTTCCTTACAATTGTTCCTGATACTTTTGCAGCTAGGGTAACAGGATTTTACTCTGGTTGTATTCACCAAAGTCACTCCACTTTTTTTTATTGCTTGTACTCTATTGGATATTTAGTATCTCACTAGTAACTGCCATGGACTTTATATCTTTTTCTCCTAAGATTTATACTTTTATCTGTGTCCTGGCCATCTCATTTTACCACTCTGGAGAGAAACAGTGACAGTTTTTGTGTGCAACAATCCATTCTTGAGAGTATGGATAGTCCTATAATAAATGTATACCTGAACTTTCTGAGTGTTTGCACAGTCACTATTCTCAATGAGCAAAGAAAAAATACAATGTAAATCTTTTAACCTCATCTAATTATAACAAACACTAATGGAGTTTATTGTCAATCCAAACTGCCTCCAGTAAAGGTAAATATGAAATTTCTATTTGAGATTTATTTTGTTATCTGATGCTTAACTGAAATGAATTAAGATTGTGTGTTGCTTACTTTGATCCACAGTCACATTTGATCTATTCTCTATAATGATAGAAATGAAAATTAATGATAAGGGAGAGTCTGTTCATGTTTGAAATTAATCAACTCCATAATTTGTGGTTTTAGAATATTTCTCAAAAATTTACATTCTTAGAGATTGTCTTCTAGGGCAACAGCAGAAAGAATACAGAAAAAGTTCAGGAAGTGCCAATGTAAAGCTCCTTACACCCTCAAGAAACATCTATTTCAGCATGCCTTAGGTATTCCACACAAAGTTTCAGAGAGTCTTTTGCAAAGTTTTTTTTTCTTTTCCTGGAATATAATATTTTGAACTGTTATCCCAGTAACAAGAAAAAGTTAATGGAAAAAATATAATTTATTTCACCCCCCCCCCAAAAAAAAAGGTTGCTTATAAGATATTTTTATTGGGCACATGCTGTCTGGACAGATTCACAAGAATCCAAAAGTAGTGTGCATTATAATACTTCCTTTCACAGTATCACACTCTGTCTGCGACTCAACCATTTTTCCTGTTTGTTGTTTGTTCTAGGAATAGTTTCTCAGTGGTCATGCCTCTCTCAGATTCTTTAGATTTGGCTAGTGACAGAGTGCTAGACTTGAACCAAGTCTTAGAAGTTTGTACTGTTCAATTTACTTCCATCACCTCAAGAAAAGCAGTTAATGTGCTTTTGTATCTCAAATGTTACAATACTATCTTTTTTTTTCTCACCTGCCTCCTCTAAACACTGTCATTTCTTCTCATCTTGAACACCTATATAATAAAGAGAGTACAAGGAGGTTCTCCTGGGAAATTTGGTGGAGAAATAAAAGTCACCCAAATGTCCAACAACATATTATTCAATGATTCGTGACAACACTTCATGGAATACATATCACTTGGAAAAATAATAATGTACATATGTAACTACTTTAATAAAAAGCTGTTAATGATATGCATTGTGAGTATGCTGAGCAGTAGGCCATGTTGAGCTATATCATATGGCACCAGAGAGTCTGAAGCCCTGCCTTGCCACTAACCTTTAATCCACTGGAAGATACCAGGAGCAGAAAAGTAAACAGATTACAAATGTTCATGGAAACAATTCACCAAAATTATTATCAAAGAAAAAATTGTGGTATGCTGTGATTTCTGGAAAAATTTAAGTGTGCCCGTACATAAATTTACAAGTACCCATAAATGTATCACAAAACTCTGGTGGCAGTTTAGGGGCTGATGGAAGAACAGATATCCAGAGGATACATAAATATAGTCATGCTAGCAACTGTCCAAAGTCCCAGGTGATCGGTCAGTTCCGTGTCATATTGGCTATTAACTGTCTTGAATACTACCACTGGTTACTAATATGTTCTTTTCATTATTACATTTTCCATTATTACAGTTTTCTTTGTTATTTCATAGTGAATTACACATATTTTAAACATACAAAAGTAAAGAGAATATTCACTTATTTACTCAACAAACAGTTTTAACAAATGTTAAGAAACTGCCATTTCTGTTTTAAGATTTAAAAAAAAAATGAAATAATCACCCTGCAGCCCAGCAACCTAGAGAGAGGCCCACCCCACTACCCTGCACCACGCCCTCATGGAGAGGCACCCCGCACCCAGGGGTTCGTTATTCACCAAAGTATGGCTAACAGCCCAACATCAGGGTACATATAAACTTAAGGCTGTGACTACCATGAATCTGCGATATTGCCACTTCTATCAAGGGACAACAATAAGGACCTGGTAAGACATCACCACGGACCCTGTGGGCCTGGCTACACGAGAGGTATATCTTCATGGTGTGCTAACAGTTATCCTGTTGCTGAGGTAACAGGGAGTCTTGCATGGAGTTGCCTCTCTCTCTTATTTCTCCTATTAACAGCCAACTTCTTATGATTACCCTTTCACTAGTCATATAACACAACACCTCTATATTCTCACATCCTACCTCATAAACATCTCAGCCAATTCCCCCAGTTCCCCCTCTACAATTAGAAACTGTAAACCATTACACAAACCTATTGACTACATGGTAGAAGATAACCAAACTCATCATTTCTGATTATAGTGACAAAACTATAAATGTAAAAATAGAAGCTAACTGATCCTTGGCTGCACATTGGGTACATTGAGTGCTTTTATGTTGATCTCCCTCTTAAAGATGAGGTATTGGTAACCTGCAGGGACACTATAAGATAATAGGGCAGAAGCTGTAATGCCTTGGATCTATACTTCAAGAGAGGAAGATACATAGACATCATGAAAAAACAAGGGAGGAAAGTGTCCCAAACAAATCAATACACTACAACAATAGAATCCATAGATAGTGAAGTAGATGACATGTCAGAGAATCAGTTCAGAATATACATAACTAAAATTATCAGGGAATTAAAGAATTACCTAAGTGAGCAGATACAGGCAAAAGTCTACCACACCAACAAAAAGATAAGAGAGCAAAAATAGGTAACAACAGATTACATCAAGAAAGAGATAAAGATTCTGAAAAAAAACCCAGAAATATTTGAAATGAAACAAACAATAAGCCAAATAAAAAACTAAATAGAAGCATCACCAACAGAGTAGATCACTTGGAAGACAGTACCTCAGACAATAAAGAGAAAAGATACAATCTTGAAAATAAAGTTGACCTCACAGTGAAGATGGTAAGAAACCATCAACAGAATATCCAAGAATTATGGGATACCACCAAAGACCAAAGTCTGCACTACAGAACATACTTGGCAAAATATTACATGAAGAGGAAATGAAAAACAACATGAAAATCTGCGATGGGAAGAACTATAATAAAGGAAAAGTCAACCAAAGGAGAAACCAAATCAAGTTAAATACCAAAAATAAACAAAAATGACTAGAAATACAAATCATGTCTCAATAATAACCCTGAATGTCAATGGCCTAAACTCACCAACCAAGATACATAGGCTGATAGATTGCATTAAAAAAACAAAGGGCCCAACAATATGCTGCTTTCAAGAGACTCATCTCATAGGAAAAGACGTCCACAGACTGAAGGTGAAAGGTTGGGATAAAATATACCATTCACATGGTCTGCATAAACAAGCAGGAGTTTTCATTCTCATATCAAATAAAGTGGACTTCAATCAAAAGTTAATCAAAAGGGATAAAGATGGACATTTCATACTGCTTAAGGGAACCATATATCAACAAGACATAGCAAATATTAATATATATGCCCCAAATGACAGAGCATTTATGTTCATCAATCTCTTCTCAAGTTCAAGAGTCAAATACAACACAATAATTCTGGGTTACTCTAACACAACTCTTTCACCACTGGATAACTCTTCCCAACAAAAGCTAAACAAACAAATTATATAACTCAATAATACAATCAATAACTTAGATTTAACGGACATAAAGAATATATTATCCATCAACAAGTGAATACACTTTCTTCTCAGCACACGAATCCTTCTCTAAAATAGAACATATATTATGCCACAGAACAACTCTTAGTAGTAGTACAGATACTACCCTGTATTCTATCAGACTACAATGGAATAAAATTAGAAATCAATAATAAAATAAAAAATAAAAGCTACTCCAATACCTGAAGACTAAATAATATGTATGAAATAAACAATAGGTTGCAAAAGATATCAAGGAGGAAATTAAAAAATTCTTAGAGTAAATGAGAACACTGATACAACATATGAAAATCTCTGGGATGCTATAAAGGCAGTTCTAAGAGGAAAGTTCATTACATGTCAAAGTTCATTGTGTCAACAAATAAATGACCTAATATTACATCTCAAAGCCCTAGGTAAAGAACAAATCAACACCAAAAGCAATAGAAGAGGGCTGGGGATGTAGTGGCATGCATGCAGCCCGGGTTTGATCCTCAGCACCACATACAAACAAAGATGTTGTGTCTGCGGAAAACTAAATATATATATATATATATATATATATATATATATATATATATATATATATATATATAAAACTCTCTCTCTTAAAAAAAGATTTTAAAAAAGCAATAGAAGACAGGAAATAATTAAAATCAGAGCTGAAGTCAATGAAATAGAAACAATTGAAAAAATTGAAAGAACAAAAAGTTGGTCCTTTGAAAACATAAATAAAATTGATAAACCATTAGCCATACTAATGAAAAAAAAGGACAGAGAAAAACTCAAATTACTAACATCCTTGATTAAAAAGGAAATATCACAACAGAAAATACAGAAATACAGAAGATAATTAGAAATTATTTTGAATATTTATACTCCAATAAAATAGAAAATATCAAAGGCATCAACAAATTTCTAAAGGTGTATGATATGCCCAAACTAAATTACGATGATATACACAATTTAAACAGACTAATATTAGCCAAGGAAATAGAAGATGCCATCAGAAGCCTACTAACCAAAAATAGACCAGGAATGGATGAATACACAGCCAAGTTCTATGAGACCTTTAGAGAAGAACTAATACCAATACTTTCAATTTATTTCAGGAAAAAGAAAAAGAGTGAACACTTCCAGACTCATTCTATGAGGCCAATATCACTCTGATTCCAAAACCAGGCAAAGACACATCAAAAAAAGAAAACTTCAGATCAATATCTCTAATGAACATAGATGCAAAAATTCTCAATAAAATTATGGAAAATCAAATACAAAAACATATCAAAAGATTGTGCACCATGATCAAGTGGGATTCATCCCAGGGATGCAAGGTTGGTTCAACATATGGAAATCAATAAACGTAATTCATCACATCAATAGACTCATAGATAAGAATAAATGACCATCTCAATAGATGCAGAAAAAGAATTTGACAAAATACATCACCTCTTCATGTTCAAAACACTAGAAAAACTAGGTATAACAGGAACATATCTCAACATCACAAAAGCTATCTATGTTAAACCCCAGGCCAACATCATTCTAAATAGAGAAAAACTGAACACATTCCCTCTAAAAACTGGAACAATACATGATGCCCTCTTTCATCACTTCTGTTTAACATAGTCCTTGAAACATTGGCCAGAGCAATTAGACAAAAGAAATTAAAGGGACACGTATAAGAAAAGAAGAACTTAACTTAGCACTATTTGCTGAAGATGCGATTCTATACCTTGAAGACCCAAAAAAGCTTCACCAGAAAACTTCTAGAACTAGTATACGAATTCAGCAAAGTAGCAGGATATAAAATCAACACCCATAAATTAATGGCATTTTTTGTATATCAGTGACAAATACTCTGAAAGGGAAATGAGGAAAACTATCCCAGTTACTATAGCCTAAAAAAAAAATTATACTTGGGAGTCAACTTACCAAAACAGGTGAAAGATCTATACAATGGAAACTACAGAACCTTAAAGAAAGAAATCAAAGATCAGAGACCCAGAATATCAAAAAATCAAAATGAGAGACCCAGAATAGCTAAAGCAATCCTTAGCAGGAAGAGTGAAGCAGGTGGCATCACTATACCAGAACTGAAACTATACTACAAAGCAATAGTAACAAAAACAGCATGGTATTGGCACCAAAACAGACTGGTAGACCAATAATACAAAATAGAGGACACAGAGACTAACCCACAAAATTATAATTATTTTATATAAGACAAAGTTGCCAAAAACATACATTGGATAAAAGATAACCTCTTTAACAAATGGTGCAGGGAAAACTGGAAATCCATATGCAAAAAAAAAATGAAATTAAACCCATATCTCTTACCATGCACAAAACTCAACTCAAAATTGATCAAGGACCTAGGAATTAAACAAGAGACTCTCCATCTAATAGGAGAAAAAGTTGGCCCTAATCTTCATCATATGGGATTAGGACCCAACTTCCTTAATAAGACTCCTATAGTGCAAAAATTAAAACAAAGAATCAATAAATGGGATGGAATCAAACTAAAAAGTTTCTTCTCAGCAAAAGAAACAATCTGTGAGGTGAACAGAGAGCCTACATCCTAGGAGCAATTTTTTACCCCTCACACATCAGATAGAGCACTAATCACTAGGGTATATAAAGAACTCAAAAAGCTAGACATCAAAAAATAAAAAAGAAAAAGAAAAAAAACCCAATCAATAAATGGGCCAAGGAATTGAACAGACATTTATCAGAATATGGTGTACAATCAATCAACAAACACATGAAAAAATATTCATCATCACTAGCAATTAAAGAAATGCAAATCAAAACCACTCTAAGATTTCATCTCACTCCACTCAGAAAGGCAGGTATTATGCATACAAACAACAATAAGTGTTGTCAAGGATGTGGGGAAAAAGGTACACTTATACACTGCTGGTGGGACTGCAAATTGGTGCAGCCAATATGAAAAGCAGTATGGAGATTTCTTGGAAAATTGGGAATGGAACCACCATGTGACCCAGCTATCCCTCTCCTTGGTCTACACCCAAAGGACTTAAAAATAGCATATTACAGGGACACAGCCACATCAATGTTTATAGCAGCACAATTCACAATAGCTAAATTGTGGAACCAACCTTGATGCCCTTCAATAGATGAATGGATAAAAAAATGTGGCATAAATACACAATGAAATTTTACTCAGCAATAAAAGAGAATAAAATCATGGCATTTGCAGGTAAATGGATGGAGTTAAAGAAAATAATGCTAAGTGAAGTTATCCAATCCCAGAAAACAAAATGCTGAATGTTTTCTTTGATATATTGAGGCTGAATCATAGTGAGATAGGGAGAGGGAGCATGGGAGGAATAGACAAACTCTAGATAGGGCAGAGGGGTTGGAGGGGAAGAGGGGGGCATGGGATAATTAATGATGGTGGAATGTGATGATCACTATTATTCAAAGTACATGTATGAAGACACAAATCGGTGTAAATATACAATGTATACAACCCGAGATATGAAAAGTTGTGCTCTATATATGCAATAAGAATTGCAATGCATTCTGCTGTTATATATAAATAAAAGAAAATAAAAACAATTTAAAAATCTATGATTTCATTTCACTCCAGTCACAAAGGCAGCTATTAAGAATACAAACAACAATAAGTGTTGGCAAGGATGTGGGAATAAGGCACACTCATACACTGCTGTTGGGACTGCAAATTGGTGCAGCCAATCTGGAAAGCAGTATGGAGAATCCTTGGAAAACTGGGAATGGAACCACCATTTGACCCAGCTATTCCACTCCTTGGTCTATACCTAAAGGACTCAAAAACAGCATACTATCAGGGACACAGCCATATCAGTGTTTATAGCAGCACAATTCACAATAGCTAATTTGTGGAACCAGCCCAAATGCCCTTCAGTAGATAAATGGATAGGGAAACTTTGGTATATATACACAATGGAATATTACTCAGAATTAAAAGAGAATAAAATCATGGGATTTGCAGGTAAATGAATGGAGTTAGAGAATGTAATGCTAAGTGAGGTAAACCAATTCCAAAAAACTAAAGGCCGAATGTTTTCTTTGTTTTGAGGATGCTGACTCCTAATGGCGATGGGGTTACAGGTGCAGCGGGGAGCATGGGAAGAATGGAGGAACTTTAGATAAGACAAAAGGGGGAGGGGGAAGAGAAGGGGCACAGGGGTAAGAAAGACAGTGGAATGCGTTGGACATCATTACCCTAGTACATGTATGAAGACTCAAAAGGTGTGAAAATACTTTGTGTACAACTTGTGATATGAAAAATTGTGCTCTATATGTGTAATATGAAATAAATTGCAATCTGCCATCATATATAACCAATTAGAATAAATAAATAATTTAATGAAAAAATAAAATAATCACAGGTATAGCTACAGCCCTAAAACCAAATTGCATTTTTCTTTCTTCTCCTTTCCAAATATAATCACTTTTCTAACAATGTCCTAATCTCATGTTAAAATAAAAAGGATTTTAAAAATCAACATAAAGCACAGATGGAAATGTCTGGATCACAAAAAAAAAAAAAAAAGAAGAGTAAGGAAAAAGAAATGAACAAATGAGACAAAAGCCATGGACAAAAGAGTAATTGTCAAGAGAATGCAAGAGGAAGACTGGAAGTTTACAAAAGTCCTTGCTGAAAGGAATGGTAAAATTAATTGTAAGAAATTACAAAAAACATTTGAAAGGCTCATAATAGCTGTAATTAAACTATGAAATTTGCTACAGCTTGAGAGTACCTCCCTGCTGGCTCACTAAATTTTAGATGTACTGAAATAACTACTAAAACATTTCATTGTTCTAAGAGAACTTTAGAATCAAAGTAAGTACAAGTGCATTATTTAAGAAAGAACCTTAAGAAATTGCACATTCATAATGTACATATGTTCAAATAAGTGCTTTTATTAACTTTCTAAAAATGCCTACTATGGATCAAGTGCTCAGATGTAGAATATGAATAGAAAACAGTCTTTCTATGAGTTCACAATCTAGTTAATTAAACTTATTAGATTACACAGTGTCTCTCTTGTCCCATGTATTCTTACTACGCAGAAAAAGCATGGTATGTAGTAAGCACCAGTATAAAATGTTTAATAAATAACTTTCTGGGTGGGGTGGGGGAGAATGCTGATTTGTAGCATTTCCCAATTTTCATAGTACAAATACTCTCATCCTTACATTTGTTACTGAAAATGAGATTAGAAAGGAAAATACATCAAACTAATGGATTCACTGGAGATGGCTAGCTCCAACATTGAACAAATATTTTTCTGTGAATACAAATAGTATACTAACTACTATAAAAGAATTTGACTTAATGTATGGGAGAGCATAAAGAAATGACCAGATCTGCTGACAGATGGGTGTTTCACAGAAGGCACATAAATTTCCACTGTGATAGTGGAGATATATATATATATATATATATATATATATATATATATATATATATATATATATATATTATCATCAATGGATATTTTATTTATCTATATGCTGAAATGAGGTTGGAAACCAGGGCCTCATACATGCCAAGCAAGAGTTCTACTACTGAGCCACAAAAGTGGCCTCCACTTTTCAATAGGAACAAATCATGGTCTTATAGAAGTTGGGACAGAGTTGCTACTAAACAATCTTTCCAATTCACAGGACCTCTCTTCACAGAAGAACAATTATGAAAATTGATGGATATACCAATAGTTCTAAGTTGAATTCCTACATCACAATAACAGAGGACACTCTAGATAAAGGGACCAGCAGATGCAAGGCAATGAAGTATAAAGAAAAAGAATTTTTTTTTTTGAAACTGCAAGGAGTTTAATATGTAAAAACTTTGTGTGCAATCAGATAACCAGAGGAAAAGTGAGGTTAAGATGGGGGAAAAGAACAGGCAAAAGAAAGTGGGCAGTTAACTAAAACTATGGGGATAATTTAAAGGGTTCAAAAATAATTTGCCAAAAAATGTTTTCCCAGAAAGCAGATATTCTGGAAATCTCTCTTTAGTGTGGAGAATGTGTTTGAAATAGATGACATTAGAAGCAAGATGTGCATTTTGAGGTTGTTCAAAGTCTGGCTCAGCCTTTTACAAATGATAAACCAGGAAACCCTCAGACACTGTAAGGTGTTAATAGGAGTTTCTGGGACTGTATAGGGATGGGATGGGGGAAAGGGAAGAATTTTCTGATTAAATTTTGGAAAGGCTATTGTTATGTTTTGGACACGTATGAGCTAATGCAGGTAACTCGGGGAAGGCAGGGTGTGTCTGGAGGAGGTGGGTCATTGGAGTCATATTTTTGGGGTGTATATTTTGTTTGTGCTAAGAGGAGTCAGTCTCCCCACAGCCTCGCTGTTTCCCTCTCTCACTCTCTTCGCTCCTGGTGCCATGTTCCCAGCTGCTTTTCTCTGCCACACCCTTCCATTGTGATGTTCTGCTTCATCTCAGGCACAGAGCATGGAGTCAGCCTTCTAAAGACTGAGATCTCTGAAAATGTGAGCCCCAAATAAACAGTTCCTCCTCTAAATTTTTTCTTATCAGGTGTTTTGATTATAGCAACAAAAACCTGACTAAGACAGCTATAGACTATATCCCTTATTTAATTTCAATTCAGAGAACTGTGTTAGAGCACAGAGTTTCATGTTACCTAGAACAGTATGGGGAAAACTGGAACTCAAAGAAGGGCTTTTCACAAATGTGTATTGATACATTTTCCCCTGTTAGGATAACTCTATGTTTTCTTAATTTCATCTTTTCTTGTCTGTTTCTCATAATATTTTTAATAAAAAAGGCAGAGAGAACATCTGGTGTTTTCCTTCAGGAGTTAAGCCCTCTTTCTGACATCCTACATTGTGTCATCATTGAAACTGATGCGTCCTAATTTTTTTAACCAGTATATACTTTCTCCTTATTGGCTCTTCATGATTGAAGCATAAAGTGTTTTTCAGGCTCAAATTTTCACAATATTTTATATCCCATAAGGAATTACAAGGCCACAAAATAATTATTATATGTTGTAATTGAGGGAATTACAAATGAGAGAAACATATATTACAATTATTTATGGAAAACAAAAAGTCACAGGTATAGATACAGACCTTTACATTATCTAATATTGAAGATGCCAAATCTTATGTTCAGATGTAGTGAAAGATGGATGGATACACGCTTTGAATCCTCCAGCCTTTCAGAAAAAAAATCCAAATTCTACTTGAATGGTGGCCTTCACTTATCAACATTAGGTATAAAATAGAAATGGTACTTGATATTGAGTGTTACTTTAAGGTCAAATTCAGTAAGAATGGAAATATGTCCATCAGAATGGAAATTAAGCAATCTACTCTGATAGAGTGATTTCAGGGGATTGCTGGAGTCAAAGTGCATTATTTGTAGTGGAAAAATCAGCAACTTCTTTTTTCTAGATGCCCTCTCACAGCCCTTTATAAGATGCTCCTACTTGCTTCCTTTTAGGATGTCATATACTAGAGTACTGGCTTCTTTTATAAAACAGTATTCATAATAGCTACACTGCTCTCCTAACCCTACATACTGACAGGCTATCTAAGTACACATTTCATCACTGCCACACACTACTTGTGTGACCTTAAGTAAGTTTCCAAACTCTAATATGCACTTCTAATCCAGTTCAGATAAATTTTTTGAGAAAGAAATCAACATAATATGCAAAAGTTGGCATAATTAGAAAATAGCACAGATCAGAAAATTTGGCTTAACGTACACAAGTTAGCATGTCTCTTTGTGTGGGATTAATTTTGGAAGCATCATTCATATTCTATTTAAGCTAACAAATACTTATTAAGTACTAATTTACTAAATGCTTTGCTGTGTGTTTATTAACAATAAACATGTATGATATTCATTATCTAATACTTAAATTGAAGAACATATGTAAAGTAATTTTCATGCTGGTAAGGAAAATAAGGAAGATAATAATGAATTTCTTCTTTAAAGAAGTGATTTTATTAAGAGAAGATTATTTTGAAAGTCAAACTGAAAAACAGTGTAATTATGATTATTCATATAAGTCAATAAAAATAAAAGCCATAAGCAGATATGCTAAGTTTTCCTGGGACCTGTTTCTTCCAAACTAATGCTGACTTGTGTATATAGCTGAGAATTGCTGGTCATTACTGGTGACATTTGGTGCAGCAGCTATGAGCTCAGCCAATGTTGTATTAACATCTAGGCAAATTTTTTAAAATAGTAATTAACATCTCTTAAGTGTTATTTTTTTCTTAAACCAGTCAAGTAATGAGTTCATATTTTAAGATCTTTGGCCACTCCTGATTCACTAATATCCATGCTATAAGAGTTCAGTGTATGACAGTTGAAGAGTACTTATTCTGATAGCCCCTTGGTAATATAAAGAAGCCAGTGTGTCTACGGAGTTCTGGTGATGAGCTACATTGTCTCAAGCAGAGCTCAATATAGCAAATTCACACCAGCAAACTGGTTTTTGTTTTTTTTTTTTTTTTCATCAGTATCCTTCTAGCACTATGCCCAGTTAAGGCATTTCTGTAGTAAGATAATTTCCTCAATAAAAATGGTAACAAAAGTCAAGTAGTAAAAGAAGATAAAAACATCACATTAACTCTCAGTTTAAATATAGTGTCTTTGAGGGGTAAGGGGACTAATCTTATCTTTCTCTTATGATCCTTTAGTATTATGTCTTGAAATAAGTTTATCCACTTTAGTATTTCAACTTGCTTTTAGATGAAGTCCTTCTGGTTTCTTATAGCCTCAAAGATTAGTCTTCTTCATCTTTTTTTCTCAGAATTATAATCTGCTTTTTTGTCTCTTCTGCATCATACAACTAGCATATATATGTATCTCCTTTCATGACTTATATGAATAATCATAATTATACTATTTTTCATATATATCTCCTTTCTTAAAAGGAGAAAGTCCACATAAATTTTAGTTATTGTCACAAATCAGTCTCTAAAAGATCCTCATAAGAGGTATCTATACTTAACTGCCTGCATATTCTACCCTCTGTGGTTACTTTTGAAGCCATCCCAAGCAGGCTTTAGTCTCCAATCCTCCAATGAAATATCTCATTAGTAACCCTCACACTGTCAAATGTTGGGGAAATTTTTTACTTCTCATTTTACTCAGTTTATTATAAGAAATTGACATAACTGGATGTTTTTTAATATAAAAATTTCACTCATTCTCTGGGACACTACACAATTCCAATTTTCCCTTATATTAATGGTTACTTCTTAGTCTCCTTTACTTGCTTTTCTTTTATTTCCAATTTCCTTCAGTTGGAACATCCCAGGATTTGTTCCTTGTTTATCTCTTTCCGATGTATCCTTTTTCCCCTTTATGTTATTCACCAAGCTGCAAAGCTTTGAATATATATGTTGCTTACAGCCAAATTTATATCATTAGTTCTAAGCACTTTTCTGATCTTCAAACTTATGTGTTCAATTACTTATTGGAAATTTCCTTCTGGGTACTTAATTAGTATCTCACATTAAAAATACCCCACAGACATCACTTGACTGATACACTCACCCCAAACCAGTTGTTCTCTCTGCCTTTGTAGTCTCAGCATATGTCACACTGACATCTACCCAGTTGTTCAAGCAAAACTATAGAGTCACTCTTGACCTCTCCCTTTACTTTATATCCTACATTCAATTAATTACCAAATTCTGTTATTCAAATTCAATCTATTGTTTTAATTGAACCATTTGTCATCCCTGTCATTGAAAACACTCTGTCATCACTATATCCTACCCCATTTATAGCTATTCTTTTAACTGTTCACACTTCTGTTTTTGCAAACTTGTAGTATGTCTGTTCCCCACAAGGCAGCCAGAGGAAAATTTAAACAGTGTCATTTTAGCATTCAAACTCCACCGTGATTTTTCCCATGCCTGGAATGCCTTAGTAGCATGAGTTGCTCCTCCCTGTTTTTATGCTCTACTCAGATATCATCTTTCAGAAGGGTTTTGCTTGAGAACTCTATTTGAAATAGCACCCAACAGTGGTCATTTTATGGCTGTTTATTTTATGTGCATATGTATGTATATACGCATGTATGAGTTTATCTTATTTGTACATGTATTACTGATCTTCTTTTACATTCACATTTAACCTCTATTAAGGCAAGGACATTTTTGTTCATTTCTGACCACAGGACCTATTGTGCTTAACCTATGGCAGATATTGAACAAGTAATTCTTTGATGGATTAAATGAAAATATAGTGAGATTTTTACAGCAATAGAACTGAGCAGAGCCACAAGTGACCACGCAGAGGCACTTTGCTTACTCAGGAATGTCTTCTCTGACCCTCATCAGTGTCCTCATACACTATGAAACCACAGTACTAGAAGAGTATTGTACAATCTCTGTGACAAGGGAATATTGTATATATGCCCATTTGGTGGCCACTAGCCACTATTTTAGCACTTGAAATGTGGTTAGTGTAACTAAGGAATTGAATTTATAAATGATTTCCCTTTCAAAATCTGTTATTTTTTCTTTGTCAATGAGACATTTGTACATCTTTATAGACTAGAATACAATAATTTGATGCATATACACAATGTATACTTACCAACTCTGGGTAATGTAAGTACTTCTATCTTCTCAAATAATAATCACTTTTAAGTTGTGGAAATTTTTATACTGTTTTTATTTGTTGTTGTTTTGAAATATATTACAGATGCTTGTAAAATATAATTATCCACTGTGCTATGGAAAACCTGATTTCCCTGTCCAACTTCATTTTAGTGCCCCTTACCTAACTTCTTTCCATCATCCCCTCTTTGCTCTTCCCCGTCTCTAGTACCCACTCCATTCTTCCATGAGATAAACATTTTTAGTTTCCACAAATGAGTGAGATCATATGGTATTTTTCTTTCTGTATATGGTTTATTTTACTTAACATAATGAACTCCTGTTTCACCTGTGTTGTTTCAAATGATATAATTTCATTCTTTCTATGGTTGAATAATATGCTGTTATGTTTACATATCACATTTTGTTTATACATTTATCCATCTATGTACAACTCGGTTTATTCCATATGTTGGCTTGTGAATAGTGCTGCAATAAACATGCAGTTGTCTCTTTGATATGCTGATTGTGTTTCCCTTGGATATGTATCCAGTAGTGGTATTGATAGATCATATGGAAGCTCTATTTTTAGTTTTGAAAGGAATATTGATACTGATTTTCATAATGACTATAGTAACAGATTTTGCCCAACAGTGTATAAAAGCTCCTTTTTCTTTGCCATATTTTGCTATTTTTGTTTTTTTGCTATACTTTGTCTATACTTTTCCTTTTTGATAAAAGCCATTCTGTTTGATAATGTGCGCCTACAAAGGCCTGCCTAGTGGCTAACCACGCTCCTTTGATATAATCTCATTTGTCTATTTTACTTTTCTTGCCTATACTTTTGGATAGTTATCAAAAATATCTTTGCCTATACAAATAAGGTGAGGTGATATCTCATTGTGGTTTTGATTTGTATTTTCCTGGTGACTAGTGATACTGAGTATTTTTATGTACTTCTTAGCCATTTCTATATATTTTTTTCAGAATGTCTGTTCAGATCTTTGTCCCATTTTTTAATTGAATTTTTGGGGGGTTTTTAGTGTTAAGTTTATTGATTTACCTATGCATTCTGGATATTTATCTCTTCTTCATTGAATAGTTTGTGAATATATTCTCCCATTCCATATGTTGTGTCTTAATTCTGTTGATTGTTTTTTGTTGTTGTTGTTGTTGTTGTTTTTGTTTGTTTGGTAAGGAGAAGCTCTAACTGAATACTACTGATTTTTTGAGTGCAAAGCCAATATGTAGATAAAAGAGTGAAGAAACCTTTATTACTTACAGTAAGTAAGGAGAGCACTGGAAATAATTCTCAAGATAGTGTTTTCTCTGGACAAAAAAAAGCAAGGGGCTTTTGTTGGAAAAACTCATACAATTTTATAAAGGAAAGACCTATCATCACATGTAGAAGTGGGCACATTCCTGAGCATGCTAAGTCAACTCATGCTTCACATGCTGAAAAATGAGAAATTGGCATTCCTTTCAGACAGAGAATCCAGTATTATAATGAAAAAAGTTTATTCTGGGTTACCTAAAAATAGTGAGTCAGAGTAACTCATCAATTTTGGATAATGTCTTGTAAATTTCTCTGGTAGGACTTATCTAAAACAAACAAACAAAAAATAAGTTTGAAGCCATGTTAACAGTCCCTTAAAGGGGCATAAGTTTTCCCACTGTTAGCACAGGAGCTTGCCCTTAAAAGTGTCTGTCTAGTGGCTAACAAAGTCCTTAGTTTGATATAATTTCATTTGCCTATTTTTATTTTTCTTGACCATGCTTTTGGGTTTCTATTCAAAAAATCTTTTATCTCCACCCATGTCTAGATGTATGTCTCCTGTGTTGATTTTTATGTATGATGAGGGAAAGGATCTAGTTTCATTCCTCTGTATATGAATATTCAGTTGTCCCAGCACCAGTTATTGAAGACAATTTCCTTTCTCCAATGTATATTTTTGGTGCCTTAGTCAAAAATCAGTTGGTATATTAATATGGGTTGACTTCTGGATCCTGTTAGTTCATGTGTTTTTATTCTAATTCCATGCTGTTTGGTTTCTATAGCTTTGTAGTATGCTTTGAAGTCAGATAATATAATGCCTCAGCTTTTTGTTGTTTTGTTTTTTAATTCGTTTTCTTTTTCTCAGGATTGCTTTGATTGTTCAGAATATTCTATAGTTCTATCTGAATTTTAGGATTGTTTTTTCTATTTCTGTGAAGAATTTCACTGGTATTTTTGGATGATGGCTTTGGGTAATATAGTTATTTTAATTACATTTAATTATTTTAATTCAGGAACATGGAATATCTGTCCATTTGTTTACATTTGTGTGTTTGTGTGTGTGTATGATTTCATTAAGTGTTTTGTTTTTAATTTTCGGTATAGAGATCTTTAACTTCATGGTTAAATTTATTTGTAAATATTTTAACTATTTTGTAGTTATTGTGAATAAGATTGCCATTTTGATTTCTTTTTCATCAAATTCATTATTTATATGTAAAAATATTACTATTTGGCATATTGATTTTGTATCCTGCAACTTTATTAAATTTGTTTTTCACTTCTAACATTTTTGATGAGAAATTTAGGTTTTCTTAGATATGCAATCATGTCTTCTGGAAATACAGATAATTCAATTCCTCCCTTTCCAATTTGGAGGCTCTTTATTTTTTTTTCTCTTGCTTAATTACCCTTGCTAAGACTTATAAGTCTGTATCAATTACAAGTGGTAAAAATTTAAACTTAAATGGCCACATCTGACACCAAATTGAACAACACAAATCTATATAGAGGGGGAAAGTGTTTGCTTTAAAAAACTTTGGACTATGGTTTGTATAGTAAATATTAAGTGAATCTAAATTTCATGATTTTATTGTTATTTTTTGTGACGCTTATATGTACTTAGTTCCTCCTAGAAACACAATAAGATAAAACAAAAAACATTCCTTTTTTAATGTTTTCAAAGTAGAAGGCTAATTCCCCAGCATGAAAAAGATGCTACTGGCAGAAGGTGGCCCTGTAAATGGGGGTTAGACAAGAAAATACTAGAAGAAATACTAGACACAATTGCATCTAATAAAGCCAGTCAGCAAACCCCTGGGTTTTGTAGTTTTCCACTTTCATTCTCTATAAGAAGTTCTGATTTGAGTCTCTGGATATGCAAGCTTTTATTGAGCAACCTAGAAGGAAATACAAAAATGAATATTTATTTAAATCACATCTACAATAGTAAATGTTTTCTGCAACTTGACATAATATAATTTAAAATATCCAATCCTTACAAATAAAGAGACTAATAATTAATTGGCAAATAACTCCACTTCTATCACTTTATAAGAAATAAATACATTTTAATGAACAATATTCTTTAGCTCATACAATAGGAAAGGAGAAGCCCTTATCTATGTGGCTTCTTTTCTTATTGGGTGAATACAGCATAGAGAAAAGAAATGATGCATGGTTCTCTTTTAAGATCTCTGCTATATTCAACCTACTACTACCTGATATACCTTCTGGGGAAATGAATCAAAGGGTGTTCTAGAATGGTAGAATAAATGTTAAGCCTACAAATTTTCTTCCATTGAATTAAGCTGTTATAACATTTACTGGATGATTACTCTAAGTAGACTATGTTTCTCAAACTCAGTACTATTTTTTATTTTGGCCAGATAATTCTTTCTTATTGGTGACTATCTTGTGTATTGTGGTATGTCTAGCCGCATCCCTATCTTTCAAATAATAATTGCCAGGAGCCGCCACATACCTACCAAGTTCTGATGTCTGATGTCTGATGACCAAAAATTGCTAAATGCAACTTGTGTGTTAAAATCATCCCAAGTTGAAAGCCAATAAAGCAGAAGAGAGTGTAGTGTGTCACAATCCACCTTCCTCCTATATTTGCCTAGAACATACTTTTAAAGCTTCCACTTCTCTTACTGCTATGCAATTCCATTGGACTTGAAAACATCTGTAATTGATTGACCTTGGCATTTTTAAGTCCAAGTTTTGGACTTGCTGCTAATATCTCTACCTCAGACTAAACATTTTTGCCTCAATATATAGCCAATTCTTAGATTGTGGGATTTATCTCCAGGATTGATTTTCATAGCACATCTCTACTAGATCTGCTTGCAATATCAAAGATGTATTATATAACCTAAAAATAAAATAAAATTATCAAACTTTTGCTATCTTCAGTTCTAGTTTCAGCATGACTATTACCTTATTGTTCTTGTGTCAGTTAAATATAGTCATTGGGCCTTAATTTACTTTTCTTCAAATACAAATGCTGATTTCTGCACTAATTGATTCTAAGGTTTGCAAAGTTAGATAACCATTTAAAGTGCTTTAAAAAATAAGAATTTTTCCCACAAATAGAATGACAGTAGTCATTGACTTATTTCATGAAAGCAAGTAATAGACAGATAAAGGCTGGTAATTTTCAGACATATTATCCTAACACTATACATTTTAAAGTGAATATGAGATTACATCCATATTTTCTCACACAGTGCCAATGTGATGGATCTTTGGAGAGTGGGAACTTGGTGTGTCTCTTATTGCCTTAAACTGGTCTTGCAAAATTCAACTCAAAACCAAGTACCAGGGCCAGGGTTGTGGCTCAGTGATAGAGTGCTTGCCTAGCATATGTGAGGCACTGGGTTCCATCTCTGGTACCACATAAAAATAAAAACAAAATAAAGGTATTGTGTCCATATATAACTATATATACATACATATAAAAAAATATTTTGGAGTGCCTGTGTAGACTCTAAAAGAACTGGTAAGTTGCATGCCCAGTGCTGGAGTTCATGTGACTGCACATCTCTGTCTGTCTTGGCCTATTAACTCTCTCAGCCCCTAAACATGGAGAAATACTACTATTCTTTTCTACCATAGAATATAAAAAAGGGAAATGCTCTATAGACACACCAGGGGGCGCACTCCAGCATGGGGTTATGCTGGCACAGTAATTTCCAGCAAGGCTCAATAATTTCCCAGTAAATTGAGGAAAGTAGTTAATTTCTTATCCCTAAACTTTAAAGCACTTTCATTAGACACTGTGAATTGGTGTGTGTGTGTGTGTGTGTGTGTGTGTGAGAGAGAGAGAGAGAGAGAGAGAGAGAGAGAGAGAGAGAGAAATGCTTGCACTCAGAACAAAGATTCCCTTAGGTGGTGATTGCAGAAACCAAAATATGAGGCATTCCTAGAACTCATTTGTGATATCATGAAGAAGGAAGAGAAGATGGCTTGTCTTGAAAGGTCTCTGTTTCCATGAATGGGATTTGGAAAGTACCACCTAGAACTCTGCATATAGGAAGTAGAACTAGATATCTCGAGTTAAGAAATTGAACCGCCAACACTAGTGAAGCAGAGAAAATGAACTGGACAAACTGTGCCTGGGTTTCTAAAAGACAGCATTCATTTCAGGGTCAGAAACTTGCCTTCTTTTATTGAACTTAGATATGAGGAAAATATTTGCATAGTATTCGGATGTGTCATTTTAAAAATCACATTTTAAAAATGTGAACATTTAAGATAGTTGAGCAAGGGGAAATAGGTCAAAATATATTGCACACAGTTAAAATAGCCACCACTGAAAATGTGTATTTGGCATGGTGTCTTTTCACATTTACTCTAATTAGCCACTTGGCTCACTCCCTGCCCACCTCTGGGATGTGGGATTTATAGTACTCTGCTGGCTGCCCCAAGCCCACAAATTGAAGAGTAAGTCGTATTTCTAGAATTAAAGCAATAATTACCTTCCTTTTATGTCAATGAAGAGATTCTTTTCAATGCAAAAACAACAAAAAAATCACCATCACCATTAGCAGAGAATTTCTTCTCTCTTGAGGCTTGGTTTTGTGCCTTGTTTTTTAATTCATTTATTGCCTCCCCTTACCTCCTCAGTGTGGACCTTTTCTTGGAAGGTGATGGATGCTATCACAAATCTAAATTTCAATTACACTGTCTTACTAAGCCATCACAGCTGGATTCTTAGCCCACTGTGAAGTTTAAATTGGTAACTTCAAAACTGTTCTATAAATTTCAGCAACAGCTGATTTGACCAGAATTTCAATGTTATCTCCATTCCTAAATTTAAAAAGGGAAGAAAGAAAATGAACCAGCCTCTAATGATTTACTTAAGAGAAGGCGTGAACCATCACACTCAATTTTTTTTCTTTCAAAAGAATGTTCTCATAACTATTTTGTCCCTCTTGCATTATTTTACAATTTATTATGGCTATAGAGCAGCACATTTTGCCAATGACTTAGAAAACTAAGAAGCTATATATTTATGACTAGACAAGTACGTGATGTGAACATACTGTTCTAAAAGAATACTTTTATATTGGAGTATTTGAGCTCAAGGAATAAAGGATTTTGTTTTGCTTGTAACAGAGCCAAAGATCAGTGTATACTCACGCAATCTGCAGAAAATACAACACTGTTAGAGGAGAATGATATATCTACTAGTGAGATGAACTTATTAGGAATTAGGAATTTGGGGGCTTTGTAAAAAGCACTTCAGAGGGAATGCTGGAACTTTTTCAAAAGGCTATGACAGTCCTAAACAGAGCTATGGGGTGTCCATTGTTTTAAATTGCTAAGCAGTCTCTGAGGGCTTTCTGATTCTCTGAAGATAGCATTGAACCATAATTCCATATTCTTGAAAACCTGTTTCATGGCATCTGCCTATGCAGATAGATATTGCATGTTCTATGAGTTTTGTGTCATAGATTCATTTTATAAAAGCACTTTTCTGAGGATAATCCATGAAACCATTAGTAGTTTGAAAATTACTGCTTTATCAGAGATGCTGTTTTAAGTCTGATTATCTCATATTGTCTTAAATCTGACTTAAGAACTTCACTTGGTAGGATACTGTTTAAGCTGAAGAATTGAGAGTAAGAAGAATGGAGAGTTTGTGCTGAGAAAATGGGATGTTCAAGAAATGAGGCATGAATGGAATCAAGCAACTAAGAATAATCGTATGGATATCAAATAATGTATTTAATATTTCTCTCTGACTTATCTATGCTAGGTATAATATAGGGCATCTTATTTAATTCACTTTGCTTCATAAAAATTATGAACTTTTGTCATCTAAATCTTATAGTTAAAGGAATTAAACTGTAAAATGTATTTAGCTTTAGATTTGTGGGACTGAAACTATCTATAGAGATTCAGTGGAGATGCTCAAGAGGCCTATGAACATATGAATCAGAACCTCAGGAGAAATACTTGGTATGGAGATAGAGAATTTCTGACTATTGGTCTTAATTGACAATTCAAGTCACAGACATAGATGAAATAGGTTATTACTACTGGATGAGAAATTATCTTTGGATTTGGGGTCATTAGTGATATAAATTATTTTAGACAAGTGGAAGGTACAAAACTATATGATACTGGACTAAAGAATTTACTTTTCCAAGATATTTAATTATTAATAAAAGGAGAGAATTAGATTAATGCTGTTTTTAAAAGAATTTAAACTTTATTGTATTTATTTGTTTTTATATGATACTGAGGATTGAACCCAGTGCCTCACCTGTGCTAGGCAAGCACTCTACCCTAGCCCAATACTGTTTTAAAAAGTCTGGGTTTAGTGAAAGAGATTTCAAACACACACATGAACTGATAGTAGACTTCTGTGTTAGCATCTCAATTTTTGTCTAATTAAGACCCTCCATTAACTGTTGAAACTAGTGGAAAAACAAAACTGAACAACTGAAATTTTAAAATTTCTTGTATCTCTCCCTATATTGGCTTAGGAAAGAAATACCATGGGAGGGGGTTAATGTAATGCATTAGTAGACTCTAGAATCATTTTACTTGGCTCCACCAAATTAGATGTTAAAACTAAACAGTAAGGGAAATAAATTTGAGGGTCAATGTTTATTAGTTGGAGATCCTTATTTTTAAAAATCTCATTTTTATGAAAAATTGTTATTTTGTTTGCTATTGTTAAGTCTTGTGATATTCTCAAGTTTAGTCATTTTGAGCAACTATACTTATGTTAGAGAAAGTCATTTCTTGGTTATCTCTAATAATAGACAATAGCAATGCACAGATAAGTAGCAAGTAAAAAAACAGTAGGAAATGCAAATACCTTACAGAATAAAAGAAAACACTTTTTAAAAGACACTTGAGTCCTCACCAGTATATGACATAAAGATATGGAGTTGCATGAAAGTGTTCAGTCCTAGATTGTTGTGTAATAACCACTGCTATCCTTTCAGCACAATCAGCTCTACCTTATTGTTCTGGTAAATGAAAATAATACAAATTGTTATTAGATTATTATACCACAGAGAGGATACATTCATCTGTATGTGAAAGTTCAAACACACTGAGGCCATGTAAGATTCAGGAACCACAGAATATTTCTTTGGATTTAAAAAAAAAAGCGCAGAAATGTGTTTTTTTTCATAATCCTTTGATCTTTTAATACTTTCTTGCTTCCATAATTAAGCCATTTGAAAGTAATAAAACTAAAATTGTCTCACCTATCACCCTTCACCTTTGAATAAAACTGTTTCATTCTTATCTTGTAATGCCAACTCATTGATGCTCAGCACACAGAGCAAATCAGGGCTGTTAGCTATATGCAGAATGTAAGATGTCAATAAGGTTGAAAATGACTCTAGAAATGAATCATAGGCAAGAGATGAATGGAAACTTTTCTTTTCCTTAATGTGAAAATTCTTTCAACTACAGTTTTTATCACCACTGACAGATTGCATTTTCCATATTAGTTTTGTTACTAATAAAAACCCAAGGTACAATCTTACTGAATTTTGTTTTCCGACCACCCAATATCCTTTATTTCATATAATTGATAATTCAAGTCACAGAAGTACATGAAATAGTTTATTACCACTGGATGAGAAATTATCTTTGGATTTGGAGTCATTAATGATTATAAATTATTTTGGACAAGTGGAAGGTACAAAACTATATGATACTGGACTAAAGAATTTACTTTTCCAAGGTATTTTTTGAAATTTTTGAAATGACAGTGGCATTTGCTTTTTAAAATTTGTTTACAAGACTTCAAAGATTTAGAATATTCTTATTCAGTTATGCAATTTGTATATGTTGATTCTTTTCTTAATGTAAAAGCTATATGATGAATCAAACAGACAAAATCCCTGTCCCCACATGGCTTACTTACAGTCTAGTGGAGAAGGTCAAGAAAAAGCAACAAATTACTTTTTAGGGGGGAATAAAAGGAAAAGTGCAAGATGTTGCTGAATGGTTTATCAGATTCCTAAGTATTCTGTTGGGATCAGGAAAGCCCTCCTGAAATAAATGCAGGTTTAAGTTAGAATATGAAAGGGAAGGAGTCAGCTGGGAAGAGGCAGGCTCCAGAATAAAAGAGTGTCCCTGGTAGAAGTAGAAATGTATGTATCAAATACCTAAGATGAGCCTTAAAAATTTTTTTAAGTCATACATACATCTCATTTTAACTATTGGGATGCCCCTGAGCAAGAGCACAAGATCTGTTTTGTATTTCCACATTTTTTTAGAACACCTCACACTTAAGTAACTAAGTGTTGATTACTGATCAATGTAGAATAAAAGCATATACAATTTCAAATGTGTGATAGTCATGACTCTAAAAAAATCTGTTTTGAGATTGACTTAAAGGTGTCAATGTTACACTAGTTGCCTGTCTAAATTTCTATGTTGATTATAGTGAAAAAGAACATTAACTGTAAAGTCAAATGGATGTAAAATCATTTGGATGACATATGCATTCAGCCCATCTACTCTTATTTCTGAAAATATTGACTCTGTATGCTCATACTAGGTTTGGGCAAAAGAATGGGGGTGGAAGTGGTAATTAAGAACCCACTAGTAAAAACCAGAGATTGCATCTCTTTAAAAATTTAAAATAATATTTTAGCTATTGCCAATAAGCAGTTATTCTAATTGCAAATGAGCAAAGCTTTCTACAAAATAATATTTATCCCTTCAAGTTCACGATGGGAATGTATCCATAATTTTAATAAAGCCCCAGAAAAGCCACTACTGAAAAGAGAAATACAGACCAAATTGGTGGAAAGCAAGATGATATTTGAACAGAGATAGGAGGATGATAAGCTTAAAAGTGGAAATTTACCATGAGCTCTAGTATAGGAATGTGTTTAAGGTATTAACACAACTTACAAATTGATCCTGGCATTCCAGCACAAGACTGCATGACAGGAGCTTTTGTACATTTGGCTGTTCACAAGGGACTGACCTGTTGGCAATGCTTGGCAACAAGTCTCTTCAAGGCCTTCTGCTGATAATACCATCTGGCGAGGATGTGTTCCCAGCAGGGGTTGTTATTCATTGTTCACTGGCTCTTTCCTTTGCTCCTTTCACTGAATTTTTGATTAAATTGAGAGTTTTTAAAGAAAAGGAAATTGATGTACCTCTATACACCGGATATCAGGGATTAATCTTTGTTAATTTTTTATTTTTTCAATACTAAATAAATCTTTTTAGTTTTTTATATTTGACACTGTATTAATTGTTCCATGATTTATGCATTACAAAAATAATTATAAGTATGAAAATAATACATTTTAGGTTACTAACTGCCAAAATACAGAAAGCATGATGTGTAAATACTGAATTGAGATGTTAATGGAGATATTCTTGAAAAAAGTAATAATAAAATAGAATACTATAATTAATATTTATTATCATTAGTTACTTCTGTTAGTAATATCTTTTGGGGGGCACCATCCATATATCAAGTACCATATTTAATTCTTCCAACACTACATTCACTATTATACATATTATTTAGCTAAGAAATGAGGCTGATTTAGCTAGTACATACAGTTCTATTTTGCAGTAGAATTTTGTTTAAGGCAAATCTATAGTACACTTGTCTGTGTATGTTATGTTTGGATTTTTCAGATGACTAATCATTGTACATTTAGATGTACCTGCATATATTGCATAACTCACAACATATCTTAGGTTCCTTTTCTTTAGTTTTCCATATCAGATGATTCTGATGAAATGCATTTGTTTCAGACATTTTCATCAAATGTTTTATCTCTGAATTAATTATCTAAATTCATATATGTTTGTAATTATCTTTCTTCTAGTAGGAAAATATAATTTTGCTGGGTATTGGAATCTCACTTTGTAATCCTGTTTTCTTAGTTGTAGATGCTCTTCCACCATTCTCTAGGTGTGAATGTGTCAAGTGAGACTACTAATGCCTGTGTTTTTCATGTTTTCTTTATAACTTGTGAATTTTATGTGTAAGACTATCAGAAGGCTTTTTTAGGAGATAAAAATTATATGATTTATGTGCAATATAAGAAACACAATCACGGGCATTTATGGGAAGAGGAGCTATTAAATTAACATGACTAATTCTTTTCAACTTTTTCTTTAAAATTCATTCACAATTTCTTTAGTTGTTTTGACATGTATTAGCACTCGTTTGTATCACTTAATAAACACTCTTAAATGACCATCATGTCACGTTGTTGAATGAATATGTTCCATGAATAGCTCTCAAGGACATCATACCTCAGTAGCTGCCTCAGAGGTCATCACCTATGAAAAATAATAGTACAGAGGTGATCTTACAGAAGGGTAAAGCTATGATAGATACATGGACTTGGTCCAATGAAAGCATCTGAGACAAATTGTTATATGAGGCTTAGGATGATGAAGGACATGGTCAGAAAAGGAAGCTGGGATATCTATTCCATCACTTGAAAGGTGGGGATAATTTTGATAGAACAAAAGAGAGTAGGAAGATAAGGAAGGAAAAGAGGAATTTTAGGAAAAGAGAACAGTGTGTGCAAATCAGAGCAAATATAATGAAGATATATGTTAATGTCTGTTTTCATTGATTCTGGTGGAATACTGTGACAACTTATAGAGAAACTTGGGGAAATTTTCTTCTTTTTCTACTCACTTTATATATCTGCTTATCTTTGTGTAATTTTTAGTTGGTGTTTTGAACTCTTGCCTCTGTCCACAAAGTCTTCTGGTTCTCTATGACTTTCATTTATGCACTAAAGATTGAGTATTTTTTTCTACTTGAAACTGTCAAATATTAACATCATTTGTTCTTCCCTTATATTCACCTACTGAACACGTGTTGGACTATCATGACTTTTGTTGGTATAGCCTATGATTGAATCTCCTAAAGTTTTCTTATGGATGAAGGTAGTGTTCCAGCAGTCTTCTTTCTCTCAAAAAGTTCTTTAGTTGAGAATTATTTTAATTTTATGTCCATTCCTCCTCCCTTTAGCTGCTAGGCCTCCTAAAGTATGAAGTTGTTTGTCTCTATCAGTTTATGAAATGACTTGCTTCAGAAAATATTGAACACCTTCCATTTATACCTCTTGAATTCTACATGAAAATACAGCAGTCTATCATTCACCTATAAATCTAGAAGTATTAAGTTGATACATTATTTATATTCTCATTAATAAAATTGAGTTTGAAAAAAGTTGGATATTGCCTCAGAAGAATGAACTAAATTTTGATTCAATTTTGATTCAACGAGAAACTAAAAACTGATGAGAAAAATGAAGGCAGACAGAAGGTACATTTATGTTTTCTATTTTATGTCAAAATGGTAGGCTTTTCTTATTGTAATTTTGTATTTGAGGCAAATTATATAATAGTAACATTAAAAATGATTTAAAATTTCAAATTAAATCTTAATCTTATTAGATGCATTAGTAAGCTTGAAAGAACTTTTATCATACATAGTCAAAGCACAGTGACCAAAATAACTGAATAAGAAAGCATAGTATTCAGATATTCCTTGAAACATTTTCTGAAACATGTAAACTGGAGTTGTGAATTTTACTCCTAATTAAGAGTACAGAAGAAGAAGCAAAGTAGGATTTACCAAAGGTAGAGTCACCTAAAAATAGATTATCCCAGAATGATAAATTAGAGACATACTGGAATTATCAGATGCAGCATGTACATACTGTTTATGTATTTATTTAAATAAATAAAATACAATATTGAATAAATGCTAAAAACTTTAAAATCAAACTACAAAGAGAATCAATAAATGGAGAATACGTTTAAACAGATAACAACTATAACAAAGAATTAAAGAGTTAGAAAACATGAAAGAGTCTAATGTGAACAAATATCTTGCCAAGAATAAAAGATGTTGGGAATTAGAAAATGAAAATGAAAATTCATAAAAACAATAGCATCTAACCTGAAGATCAGTAAGCATAGTTAAAGTGGTGTTAGAGCCATAGAATTTGGGAGAAGAGGATAAAAATAATTCTGAAATTTAGATCTAGAGAAGTTAAATATGCTTTTTCTGATCACTAAAATTTAATTATAGTATTCATAGATTCAAATATATATGATATATAATTCCATATTAATAATGATAAAGTAGAATGAGGAAAGGTATAAAATTAATTCAAAATAAGTTAAGAATAGAGAGTAAACTAACCAATATTAATGGTATAAGATAGCTGAAATAATAACATTGAAAATGACTAAATATATCTATAATTACAAAATAATATGACAAAAATTAACAGGTATAATTTAAAAATTAGCTTTTAGAATATTTGAAGAACAAAGAATAAAAAAGTAGCAAGTTAATATAGTTGTATTTACAATCAATCAACAAATACATGAAAAAATGTTCAACATCTCTAGTAATTAGAGTAAAGCAAATCAAGACTACTCTCAAATTTCCCAGTCAGAATGGCAGTTATCAAGAATACAGACAACAATAAAGGTTGGCGAGGATGTGGGGTAAAAGGCACACTCATACATTGCTGGTGGGATTGCAAATTGGTGCAACCACTCTGGAAAGCAATATGGAGATTCCTCTGAAAAATTGGAATGGAACCACTGTTTGATTCAGTTATCTCACTCCTCAGTCTATACCCAAAGGACTTAAAATCAGCACACTACAGTGACACAGCCACATCAATGTTTATAGCAGCACAGTCACAATAGCTAAATTGTGGAAGCAACCTAGATGCTTTTCAAAAGATAAATGGAAAAAGAAACTGTGGGGTATATATACACAGTGTAATATTACTCAGCATCAAAAAAGAATAAAATTATGACATTTAAAGGTAAATGGATGGAGTTGGAAAATATCATGCAAGCAAAGTAAGCCATGTATTAAATGTCCATTAATATTTGCTTTATATATTTAGGTTAATGCATATATATTTAAAATTGTTATGTCTTTTGATTACTTGACACCTTTTCCACTAAATAATCACATCAATAATTATTAACAATAATAATTAATTATTAATTTAAAATTAATATCCATTATCTCTTGCAACAGTTTTTCTTGAGGCCTATTTTAATCTGATATAAATATCTTTTGGTTGCTATTGTCATGGAATATCTTTCTCCATCCCTTCTCTTCCAGTTTATGTAAATCCTTAAAGCTAAAATGTGTAACATTTAGGTATGGTACATATTGTTGAATATGTCATACATGGTTTGATCTTGTATTTTTTTAACCCAAACAGGATTTGAGATTTAATCTCTTTACAGTCAAGGTTTTTATTCAGAGTAAAGACTTATTCCTGCCATTTTGTTAATTTTTCTCTGATTGTTTTATGAATTCTTTGTTTCTTTCTTCCCCTCTTGTTTACCTTTGTGGTTTGTTTTTTTTTTTATAATGCTAAGCTTGAATTCCATTGTCTTTCTTGTTTCTGAATCTGCTATAAACTCTTCTTTGTGATTACCATGGGGTTCACATAAAATACCTTAGAATTATAACAGAATATGGTAAGCCTACAACAACTAAATTTGTTGCACATAAATACACTATAGATTTTTATCTTGCTCACTTCAACTTACATTGTTGCTGCTATAATTAACATCTTTTTAAATTTTATATTCTTAGAAACTTATTGAATTTTTATGTTTTATCATTTTGAATTTTAATCATCATATTAGGGATATCAAAGATTTATATACCACCAAAATAATCATGAATATTCTTAATTTAACTATATGTTTATGGTTAGCATGTGTTTTATATTTTCATATGTTTTCATTATGTTAATTATTATCCTTTCATTTCTGATAGAGTAATTCCTTTAGGCATTTCTCATAAGACAGGTCTGGTGACAATGGATTTCCCAAGGTTTTGCTTTTCTGAGAAAGACTTTATTCCTTCATTTCTGAAGGACAATATTGATGAGCATCAGCCTACTATCTTGGCTTTTTGTTATTATCTGTTTTGTTTCAGTTTTAGGACTTTGAATATATCATCCCATTCTCTCCTGGCCTGAAAGATTTCTACTAAGAAAGCCATTGATTGTCAAATTAGGTGTCCTTGCGTGTGACTTGATACTTTTCCCCTAATTTCATGCTTTTAAAATTTTGGGGGTTGGGGGGTTGGAGATGTAGTTCAATGGTAGAGTGTTTGCCTAGCAAAATGCCAGGCTCTGGGTTTAATCCCATGCACCAGGAGTAAAAAACAGAACTCTCTTTTTCATTGAGTTTTGACGTTTTGATTATATTGTATATGTAGAGGATAAGGACCTCTTTGGATTGAACATGTTAGGGAACTTTTGAGTTTCATGGATCTAGATTTCTACATTTCTCCCAAGACTTGGGAAGTTTTCAGTGGTTATTTTATTAAATAAATTTTTTATGACTTTCTCTATCTGTTCTCTTTCTGGAACTCACATAATATTTTATTTAACAATGTGTCATAAGTCCTATAGAACTTTCTTTATTATTCTTCATCCTTTTCTCTCCCTCTCACCCCATCTATCTATTCAAGTTATCTCTCTGGGCTATTTCAAAAGACTTCTCTACAAGTTCATAGATTATTTCATCTTGTTTAACCTAGACTACTGCTAAATCTTTCTATTGTATTTTATTTTATTTATGAAATTCCTCACCTTTAAAATTTCTGCATAATTACTTATTTTTTTTAAAGAGAGAGTGGAGGGAGAGAGAGAGAGAGAATGAATTTTTTTTAATATTTATTTTTTAGTTTTTCGGCAGGCACAACATCTTTGTTTGTATGTGGTGCTGATGATCGAACCCGGGCCACACGCATGCCAGGCGAGCACGCTACCGCTTGAGCCACATCCCCAGCCCTTATTTTTTATGATATCTATTTTTAGTTGTTATTGAATTCCTCAATAAGTTCATGAATTTTTGATTTTGTTGAATTATCTATGTGTATTCTCTTGTGTGTCACTGAAATTCCATAAGAAGTTATTTTTATTTCCTTTTCTCTCAATTCATCAATATCCATCTCTTCATGGTCAACTACTGAAAAATTAGTGTGTTCATTTGGTTGTGTAATGTTTCCTTACTTTCTAATGTTTCTTCTGTTCCTGAACATGTATCTAATGGTAAAATCACATCGTATAAATCTATAGAATGGCTTTAACAAAGACAGACCTAACTGCAGATGCACTCTAGGGTATTGTTAGGGAAGGGTGTATTGGCTTTGGTTCTAGAGAGACAGCAGTGTAGTCTCTATGGAGCTTTTTCAGCAACAAGTACATGTACCTCAATAATCAAGACAGTAAGAGTTTATGGAAATGGTGGTGACACTGTATATTGTTAGATTTCTCAGTAGCAAGGATTTTAGTGGCCCTTGTCTTCCTGCTTTCACAGCAGAGAGACTTGGTTGGGATACTCTACCTAGTGTTTCACTGACATAGCCCACAAGCAGCCACAGCAGTACTGTATCTACAATATAGATGTTCAGAGAGTCTGTGCAGCTGGTATTGTAAGAACAGTATACTGCTAGACTACCATGCCACCTGTGGCATAGGAGCAAGTTCACTCTCTGAGGCATGGATAGATTCAGCCCCCAACAAAGTCAAAGTCTGTGCCTCCAAGGTATACTTCAGTAACTCAATCCAATGGGGCAGAGATGTAGCTATGGTTCTGATCTTTAGAATTAGAGAGCAATATTGGCAGAGGTCCAGAGAATACGGGTGTTCCAGAGGTTTGGGCCCCATGGAGCAGGGTGCAGCTCCAATTCATATCCCAGTGCATACAAAACAGAGTGGTAACCTGGGCATCAAGATAGTAGGTAGTATATAATGTCGACTGTGAACACAGAGGTGGTGGGACTTAGTAGTGGCCCAGGCTCTACAAGATTGGGTGCAGAAGCAGTAGGCATGCAAAAATAGCAGGCCACTGCTATGTCTTGGGGTCTAGGGATGAGGTCATCTACTCTGGTAATTCCACTCCCCACGGAGGTGCGGTTCTTCAGCATATCAGACTGTGGAGTGCTAGTCCAGTTCCGAGAAATTGACATTGGTTAGCCAAGACAGTGAGGTGGCATAGCTCAACCAAGGCCCATCTATTGCTGGTGGTGTACTAAGCCAGCTTAGGAGCCTAGGAGCAGAAGTGCTCTGGTGGGGCAGGGCTCTCTGTCCTCTAATGGCAGGTATACCTGTTACCAGGAGATAACAAATGTAAATGGTGTGAGAGGTGCACCAGTCTGAAGTTTTATCTAATACCTTCTGTGCCAAACACAGTGTTAGGAACTGAGAAAATACAAATGAGTGAGGAATGGGAATGTGTTACAATCCACTGAGATAGAAAATGAGTATAATATCATCTGATATGACATTGAGATTGGGGCCCTCATCAATGTTTCTGTTTTGCCTGTAGCATTTAATATGTCTATACAGTAGAATCAATAATGTGTAATGATTTCATTTAAGCACAAGAAATGTGTGCAGTGTGCTAGGAGGGACCTCAGACATAGAATTACTTTTTCTGTTTTCAAATTGGATCTTAAAAATTTGAGTAGGAAACCTCTTCAGAAAAAAAAATGATGAATGCATTCTGAAGGGGAAACAGCATGTAAAAATGCAGATATATGTGATGATTTAGTGAAATGCAATAAGCATATTGGTAATACATGGGAAGACAGAGATAAAGAAATATGAGGATGGAGAGGGAGTTGGGAAAATAGAGGACTTCTGAGTCTCCCTATTTTCAACTTTATCTTTTAGAATCTCTACATACATTGGTTGGGGATAATGATTAAACTTACTATTGACTCATGTATATATTTTAGTGAAAAAAGTAGTTTAAATAAGTAAAGTGGTTTTATTTTTTTTAATCATTGGAATTCTTATTGGCTATGTAAGAATGATTTGTTCAGAAAATTCTCCAAGTACTTTTTGACATGAAATTATAACTTACTTTATTTTTCATCATTATCTATAGAGAGCTCAGGTTTGGCAGGCAGTTTCCTAATTGCTTTAGCACATATGTTAACTCCATTCCTAATTGCCTAAAAGGTTTTAACGATGGAAAAACACATTTTGAATATAAACATTATGGATAGGAAGACTGTTTATCATTCCTACTTTATGCTTAGCAAAAACAAAAATAAAATTTCACAGGCATACACAATTAACCATGCTATACTTAAATAGTGAAATTGTTTTTAAAATAGAAAATAGCAAGTTTTGAATTTGGAACACTTCCAGATTTTTAAATACTTTGTCATTCCACAAAATGATTTAGCACTGCCTTTGTAGACTGGGGGAAGGCTCTACATAAAGTGAATAAGGAAGAGAGATTATTACTAAGAAGTCATATGGACATGCAACTCTGATCTGATAAGTCTCAGTAGCTGTTCTAAAATATTACTGTTCTCTGCAGGGCCAAATTCTGTTTAGTGGTTTTAATTTCACAGTGAAACTTGAAATTAAATAATTACTGAAGCTAAATTTTCAGAAATAAAAACAGCAAAATTCCTAATAAAATGATGTACAAATACTAGCTATTCTAAACAAATGATAAAATAGAAATGAGTATTCTTGCTTTCCATAAAATATCCTCACTGGAGAAGAAAATGTCTGTAGAAAATGTGCACCAAAAACTCATTGGTATTTGTGAACAAATTATGTTTTTATAGTATTTATCTTTTTCTCAAATATAATATTTGTAGAAAAGCAGCATTAAATTAATTTTAGAAGAATTGTAAGTCAATAAAGAATAGTCCTTTACATTTTTTTTCTATTTAGAATATAATTGAAGATATTGAAGGCATCAACAAATTTCTAGAGTCATATGATTTCCCAAAATTGAATCAAGATAATGTATACAATTTAAACAGATCAATTTCAAGCAATGAAATAAAAGATGTCATCAGAAACTTACCAACCAAGAAAAGTCCAGGACTGGATGGATACACAGCTGAGTTGTACAAGCCCTTAAAGAAGAAATAATACCAATATTTTTCAAGTTATTTCATGAAATAGAAAAAGAGGAAGCACATCCAAACTCATTCTATGAGGCCACTATCACCCTGATTCCAAAACCAGGCAAAGACATATCAAAGAAAGAAAACTTCAGACCAATATCTCTTAATGACCATAAATGAAAAGATTCTCAATAAAATTCTGGAAAATCAAATACAAAAGCATATCAAAATGATCGTGCACAACAATCAAATGGGGTTCATTCCAGGGATGAAAGATTAGGTCAACATACAGAAATCAATAAATGTAATTCATCACATCAATAGACTTAAAGATAAAAATCATATGATCACCTCAAACAATGCAGAAAAAGCATTTGACAAAATATAGTACCCATTCATGTTCAAAACACTAGAAAAACTAGGTGTAACAAGAACATATCTCAACATCACAAAATCTATCAATGCTAAACCTCAGGTCAACATCATTCTGAATGGAGAAAAATGAAAGCATTCCCTCTAAAAACTGGGACAAGACATGGATGTCCTCTTTCACCACTTCTATTTAACATAGTTCTTGAAACACTGACCAGAGCAATTTAGACAGATGAAAGAAATTAAAGGGATACAGATAGGAAAAGAAGAACTCAAATTATCACTATTTGCCAACTATCTGATTCTATACCTAGAAGACCCAAAAAATTCCACCAGAAAACTTCTAGAACTAATAAATGAATTCAGCAAAGTAACAGGATGCAAAATCAGCATCTGTAAATCAAAGGCATTTCTGTATATCAGTGATACATTCTCTGAAATAGAAACAAGGAAAACTACTCATTTACAATAGCATCAAAAAATAAAATAAAATACTTGGGAATCAATGAAAGAGGTGAAAGACCTCTACAATGAAAACTAAAAAACACTAAAGAAATAAATTAAAGAAAACCTTAGAAGATGTAAAGATCTACTTTGTTCTTAGATAGGCAAAATTAATATTGTCAAAATGACAATACTATCAAGAGCACTATACAAATTTAATGCAATTCCAATCAAAATCCAATGATATTCCTCATAGAAATAGAAAAGGCAGTCATGAAATTCATCTGGAAAAATAAGAGACCCAGTACAAGAGGAAGTGAGGGGAAAGGGGGAAAAATATAAGGGGGAGAAATGAATTACAGTAGAGGGGGTAGAGAGAGAAGAGGGAAGGGGAGGGGGGAGGGGGGATAGTAGAGGATAGGAAAGGCAGCAGAATACAACAGACACTAGTATGGCAATATGTAAATCAATGGAGGTGCAACTGATGTGATTCTGCAATCTGTATACGGGGTAAAAATGGGAGTTCATATCCCACTTGAATCAAAGTGTGAAATATGATATATCAAGAACTATGTAATGTTTTGAACAACCAACAATAAAAATTAATTTAAAAAAAATTTAAAAATAAAAAAAAATAAGAGACCCAGAATAGTTAAAGCAATCCTTAGCAAGCAGAGTGAAGCAGGTGACATCACTGTACCAGACATGAAACCATACTACAGAGCAATAGTAAAAAAACAAAAAAAGATGGTTATGCAAAATTTATATATAGGAAAACAAAAGTGATCATAATATCTAGTATTTACTTTAAATGAATCATGTACACAAATTGAGAGGCAGAATTATATGTTGGAGGTATTCATATAAAAATGAAATCTTATAAATACACCAAATGTATCCCTAAAAAAACCAGAGTATTGAGTTGCTAAGATATCAGCATCCAATGTTATATATCCAGAGAACATAAAATTGTATTTTTCAAAATATATTTGCCATAAGGACAAATCTGTCCTTATAAGTCACATAGAACATTTAGCAAAATAGCTATTGACTGACAGTTCACAACAGCTGTATATAGCTTTAAATATTAAAGCTATATACAATGTGTATCCAAGAGAATGATGATGCTAATCAGATCCATAAAGCAAACTTGTTCATGTGTTCTTTCTTTTTCACCTGCTGAACTTTAGCTTATATGGAACAGAGTGCCCATTTCTCTCTGAGATATCTGTAAGACCACTTTCTAGAGTTCAGTTCTAAAAGACAGCAATTACTGAGAGTTTCTGTGGTGACCTTTGTATGTTCCCATTTGAATATTCCAGGGGTACAGCCCCAGTCACTGTCAGCTGATGCAGAAGACTCAGAACTTCCAGGGGTACTGCTTCCTTGAAACAGAGATACTACACAAGAATAAGTAAAATGCAAGTGCTGAAACAAACATTTTGACAGCGATTATATTTAACTCCTGGGAAAATCACTTTTCACTTTTCTGTATTTGTTATGGACCACAAAGAATCCACAAAAATATAAGGTGCTACCCAGGGATTGATCACAATAAAGCTTGATACTTTTTACATCCAAAGCAGACACTTAGGCTGCCAAAACAGATTTCTCCTGAGAGTATTGCTTTCAGCTTTGGAAGCAGAGATACTGGGAAAGTGACTCACAGACTCATAAGAATATTTAGAAATAACTTCAGACCATTAGTTGACCATTAGCTGTCCAAGCATGCCATAAAGATTCTCAACTTCTGGAATTCTTTTGCATGGAAAATAAGCATCTGGATATTTACATAAAAGCAGAGGAGTTTATTGTGTAGCTATATTTATGGTTACAGGGGGAAAAATCTAAAATGCCCTGAATATCTTTCAATAGAGAAATATTTGAAACAATATAGTATTACTGAATATGTAACATTATGCCATTGAAATAAATGAGTTTAGTGTCTGTTAAATTAGCATGTTGTCCATTATACATTGTTAAGAAAAAAAACATATTGTAATGTATGTTTGGACAAGATTGGGGAAAAGTATGGATGGTACGCTTAAAATAATTAATATTTTCTTCTTGAAGAAGGGTGAGAATAGGAAACAAGAGGACTTAGAGGAATAAAAAATAAGATTACATTGGATAAAAATATATAATGGTTTAAATATGAGATGGTTTAAATATGAGATATCTCCCAAAAGCTCATATGTGAGATAATGCAAGAAAGTTTAGGGGTGAAATAATTGGGTTATGAGAGCATTAACTTAATCAGTTTATTAATCTCCAGATAGGGATTAACAGGATGATACCCATAGACAGATGGTGTGTGCCTGGAGGAGCTGGGTTATTGATGGTGTGCCTACATATTTCATCCCAGGTGAGTGAAATTCATTCCCTCAGCTTTTCTATTTCTCCTTTCTGGTGTAATTTTCTAAATCACTTTCCTCTGTCACACTCTTCCAACATGATATATGATGCCCTGCCTTACCTCAGGCAATGGTGTTGGCGATTTAAGGACTGAGCCTCTAAAATTGTGAGCCCCAAACTAAACTTTTCATCCTCTAATTCTTGCAGGTATTTCACAGCAATGAGAAAGATAACTAAAACACAAATTGGTACCAAGAAGTGGGGTCATTGCTGTGACTAACCTGACCATGTGGTTCAGAAGCCTTTGGAGATTTTTGGAATTTGTGGGAGGTATTTTGAAAAGTTTAGAGACACAAGCTTGCAAAGTTTTATAGTGTTGTAAAATAGCTTAATGGGCAATACTCATGGGAGTTCAAAAGACCAGAATGCTGAAGGACTGTGGACAGTGAATAATGGGCTCATAAGATTTCAGAGGAGAAGGAAAACCCTATTGGAAATTGAACTAAGTCCATTCATGTAAGAAGTTGTCTGCATGTTGCCCATGTCTTCAGATTTTGTGTGAAGCTTAATTTAAAGGTGATGGACTAATTAATCTGGTGGAGGGACTTTCAAGGCAGCACAGCCTTTAGGCAGTGGCATGGATGATGATGCAGCTTTTAGATAAGTTTATTATGATAACCAGGAGCAAAAAGTTAAGCAGAAATATTTGAAAAACTTGCAGTTTAGCCAGAAAACTGTGAATAAAGCTAGGGCCGAGGGAAATGTGGTTGTTAAAGACATTACAAGCACCAAAAAATTGCTAAAGACTTTGTCCAGAGACAATAGGGAAGATGGCTTATTAGCATCTCTGGAATTGGCAAGACCACACTCATCTCAGGCTCAAGGATATAAAAGTAAAAATTCCTTTGAGAAAATACTGGTGGGGCACCTTGCTTCCACAGGAGGGCCTAGGAAGTTGTTTCACCATGCTCAGTTACCCAAGCACGCAGAGGGTGCTGTATTTATTTATATATAAATAAATAAAAAGAACACCAGTAGAGAAAGGGGAATAAGGGAAGGGAGGAAAGGAAGCAGAGGCTAAACATTGGGGACTGAAGTAGAGCAAATTATATTCCATGCTTATATTATTATGTTATAAAGTCCCCACTATTACATATAACTATAATGCACTAATAAAAATACAGTATATAAATCCCTGAGAATCTAGCAGTAGAACTGAGGAATCAGTGTACTTTTAAAAAAGTATATTAATATAACTAAAGAAATTTAAGTAATTAATTAAGTAATTAATTCAAATCTATGTTTTTATATGTTCTTATTATTTACTTGTTTACACATACACTTTTAGTATAAATGCCACACTTTTCCACATTTGAACTTAACAATTAGTCAATTGTTTTGCTGAGGTGACCAAAAGAGCTCTTCCTTCATTACCTTCAAAAGCTACAATGTCTTAATAGTTGTTCCAGTCTCCTTTCTATAAAATCTACTCCCCCCAAACAAAAAAGGACCTAGAACACTAAGATGTAAATTACTAATAAAGTTAGTTCTTATTCATTTCTACTTCAAGAATTTTTAATTTGATAGTTACTAGGTGTCTGAGTTCTTAGCCTACTCTCAAATCATTGGGACAAAGTTAAAAGAACAAATTTCTGTTTCTGAATTTTAATAGTTTATAAAAAAATGTGACTTGATAATGATTGTAGACAGAGGTTGTTCCTTCTGAGCTCAGAGGCTATGTTTAGAAATTGCCAATATTTAAAACAGGAAAACTTACTTGCTATTTAATATGTGGCAGGAAAAAAGATAAAACTGATACGGTTCATATGGATGCAAGATTAAGATAAAGAACAAAGAATCCTTTCTCAGTCAATGAATCAAGAGGCTATTAGGGGAGCACACACCCTCCTCAGCCATCTTTAATAATTTCTGGGCATTTGAAGTGTAACTGCAGGACGAGCAGAGAAGGATCGTATATTACAATTTGTTAACGAGGTAAAGCTTCCACTGAAGACTGGCACAGGACAGAAGGTGAGGGACAACAGACAGGGATGAAAGAGATACAAATTTTTACTGAGCCACACATAAAAATGCCCTTTTTACTTCCTACCTAAATTTTGTAAACCAGTTCATGGATAAGAAGAATTAAACTTTTATTAAAACTCTTCTGAATGTCAATTTCAGTTGTTGTTATATATAAAGTATATCGTAGTAAATTATCTAGTACTAAATCTATTTAAGAGAGGAGGAGAAAGCAATCTTTTGTTGCTTTTACAAAATTTCAAGTTGTAAAACTCTTTAAGCACTCTTATGAATAGTCTTTTCTTCTGTTTTGTTATTGCTTTTCAGTTCAGCATATCCTGGTTTAGTAATCTATCAAAATTCTGGTATCCAGAATGGGTAACTGAGGTAAACACACCAATTAGCAAAATGTCTTCCTAAACTATTTATTCCTAAATTACTTCCTCATTACAGACTCACAAGCTGAAGAAAACTTTAATTTCTGAATATAAGGGAGCAATGAGGAAGCAGGGTTTAATTTGATAGTTACTAGGCGTCTGAGTTCTTAGCCTACTCTCAAATCATTGGGAAAAAGTTAAAAGAACAAATTTCTGTTTCTGAATTTTAATAGTTTATAAGAAATGTAACTTGATAATGATTGTAGACAGAGGTTGTTCCTTCTGAGCTCAGAGGCTATGTTTAGAGGGTTTCCTAAAAGGACAATTCTCTCCTCTACCACAGAATAAAAATAATCAATTTGTATGCCACAATTTTAATACTCTTGTTAGCTAAGACTAAACAGAGTATTTGTTTTCCTTTATGAGAAACATAAAAGTAGATAAAAATAAATGAACTAATCCAACTTTAAGCTCACAGAACATATATTTGCTCAACATTCTGATTGTAAATGACAAAAGCTTACTCAAACTAAATCAGACATATAGGGAAATATTTTGATTCTTGGAACTAAAATGTAGGAATTGTTCTGTAAAGCTAAGCTCTAATGATCAATTAAAAACTAGGGTGTAGAATCCAGTAGGCCTCTCTCTCAGCCTTTATTTCTGACTCTCTCTTTAGATTGTCTTTATTTTTTCTAACTGTCCCATGTAGTAGAAATGGCCATCAACAACTCCAGATTATATTCTCCACCAGGGGAGGTCTGAAACACAGCCAACATGGTCACAAGTTCTAAAATACTAGGGAAAGGGTCTGATTCACCTAACTTCAGATAGATGCCCCCAAATGAATCTTTTTTAAAAAGTAATCTCTTTTAAAAGTACATTGATTCCTCAGGGTTTGAAAGTGGGACATAGACACAGGGTTTGAAAATGGGATAACATACACTCTAGCTGTATTATTAGCAGGAACATTTCTTAGAAGGAGGGGGATGGGAAAGCTATAACATTCATGAAACTTTAATTGAAAATTAAAAATTCTGTCTGGGTTGTAAGAGGTTTTATGGTGTGTGTGTGTGTGTGTGTGTGTGTGTGTGTGTGTGTGTGTGATGAACAAGAGGAAAGAGAAGAACGGGGGGTGGGAGGTAAAATCAGTACAATAATGGCATTGGAGAAAGCACATATTCAGCATAGCCTAGAATTACAAATGCTGAGGAATGAGTTTCACTCACTGAAAGATAAGATCATTAAGCAGAATGATGTTCAGGCAGATTCTGGTAGTAAATGGAATAAGTTCCATAATGAGTTGAGGAAATAAGAGATGTGACTATTTCAGTACTTCTTTTGAAGTCATAAAGACAGTCAAAAACGAAAATACATCAATATGGATCCACGCATCTGTAGGATTTTTCATTTGACTTTATCTTTTGAGAACATGTATTGAATGGAAAACTATGGTTTAGAGGGCACAGTAGAGTCTAGTTTGGGAATTGTTTCATAGATTATAGAAGAAATAAGTTTTAAATTTTATTATCTCAATTTAAAAATCCTACTTTTCTGATCTGTGCAGCTGTTGCTTCTTTGACACTTACCCAAGCACAGAAAATTTTCCACATATGTTTTCCTATGCTTAATCATTTTCTAATCTACTTCAGTATGTAAAACACTATTCCAGGCACTCTCTAACAGTTCCTGCCCTGGATATTTAAATGGATAGAGAACAAATATGACATTCTCCTTTATTTCTATTATTGATGCCAAGACAGCAAATAAACTTGAGATCTCTTAATATAATTGTATCAACTGAAGGAAGAGTAGTGAATCAGATACCAAGAGAGATTGAAGGATAGAGAAAACTAAACAGCAGGAAGGAGCAGCCAGAGAGGTAGAAGAGAATCTATCTAGAGATATGTTGTGAGAATGAAGAGAGTTCCTCTGTTTGAGTGTGGTGAATTAAGTAAAATACTACAGTGAAGACAAATAAGGTAAAGACTAAACCCTGTTCACTGGATTTAACAACCACAAAGTTTTTGGTGTTTTGGAAGAGGAGAACACCAGTGGAAAAGTACACACAGAAGAAGTTGAAGCTCAATTTCAAAAAGTTGAGCAAAGCCTAAGCAGCAAATATAAACTATACTTTCCAGAATCTCAGCTTTTTAATACAGAAGAAACAAGAGGATAGATGTGGATGCATCTCAAAACATAGAAAAAGGTCTGGAAAAGAGAAGAGAATAAGCAGTGCCCAGGACCCTGGGCACAGCATAGAGAGACTATAGCAGGATCTAAGCTTAAAATGCTGAATGGAGATTCCTTTCCATGAGAAAGAAGAGGAGGGAAATGGAGGAATGAGGATGGATGCAAACACAATGCCTAAATTACATTGTGAATATAGGAAGTTAAGAAAATTCAGACACAGTTTATCGAATCTTAGGGAAGAAAGAAGTTCCCCCTGAGATGTTAAATGAGAGGGAAAAAATTGAGTATAGGAGTTATATATGTTCCCTGCCCATTTGGGATGATAAATGAAAAATCTGTTTCTGGCTCATCTGCATGCTTGACTTTCTATTCACCCTAAATGCCTGGCTGACATTGCTAGGGGACAGAAGATTGAAACTACTAGTTATGATTGCAATGGACTCAATACTCTGCAGACTCTAGGCTCAAGGTTCAAAATGGAAAATAGTAGTGAATGAAAGAACAGAAAACAAATTTGGAGGCTTTGTTAATGTTGAAACGGGGGGGGGGGGTGTAAATGCTATTAAGTAATGTAGCCAGTAGAGGTTAGACATTAAAGTTGGCTTTTTTTTTCTTTTATTTTTTCTTTTTCTAGTACTGGAGATTGAACTCAGGCCTTCAGACATGCTAGACAAGCACTCTATCATTGAGCTACATCTACAGCCCTGTGTTAAGTTTTAAGAAATAGCTCAGTAAAGAATGATGTCAGAGTCAAAGGTGCTGCTATTTAGAAGGGTGGCTGAACTTTAGCAAAGGTCAAAATATTTGGAATCCAGAAGATTAAGAAGCTTTGAGGCTAAGGTTTCAGATGAGTCAACTACATGATTTTTGAGGTCACCTAAGATAACCCACATGAGAACTAGAAAAGTCTATAAGATAGATGTCAAAGCCCTTGGTAATTTAGGGATAGACATTTCCATTTGGTGTATGGCACTGACAACAAAGGTAGAGAAAGAGAGGCTTTGCTTAGGGGAAATCAACCTTTCAAAGAGGAAAGGACAAGGAAAAGCCTTGATCTAGAAGTCATGATAAGAAGGAGGAGAAGCTAGAAGAATACTACTATGAGCTCTGGACTCTGCAGGACAATAAGGGGCTCTGAGAGGTCCCTACTTCAGGGATGCGCAGGCTCCATCAAGGCAAAGAGAAGGAAAGAGTAAACAGTTTAAAATAAGTTTGTTATTATCCTTTTGTTTCTTTTTGCTAGTTTTTATAAAGGCATGAGGATACCCAAATCAATAATATAAAAGGTTGGAAGGAAGATCAGTACACACATATACTCCCACTATTTTGGGGGAGTTTCCTCATTGGCATTTTGTTTAGTATCTTTTTATTGTTTCCTTACTTGATAATATGACAACATTTGGGGGGAAAGTTTTTCTATTAATCAGATATTGTTTAAGAATCTTTGCAACACTTGTTAAGTGTTATAGGATTCCTTAATAGATATATGTTCTTTGATTTTAAAAATTAGCTGATACACCTTTATATCCCTCATAGTACTTAACTAGTTGTTTTCTACCAATAATTTCTTAGCAATTTTTGTTGAAAGTGCACACATGCAAATAATTTTAGAATATATGTAAAAAGTTAGTAATTAACGTATCAATCGGTGTGGGATAAGTCATATTCCACAGAGAATGTGGATTGTCCCCAATAATGATTCTTTTCTTCCCTAGAGATAGACATTTCCATTTAAACTGGACACCAGTGGCTCATAATGGAGGCTACTTTTTCCAACCATGTGAAGATGTGATTAAGTTCTGGCCAACAGAGGGCATGAAAAGGATTATTTGAAAATTCTAGGAAACTTTCTAAAAGGAAAGGGACATGTTCTCTGTTTCATTCCTCTGCCTGGAATATGGATACTATGAGCTCAACAGTATTAACAACCATAAGGTAACACATGTATACTGTGTGAGAGGCCAGGCAGTAGAAGCAACACTTTGAGGATATGCACAGGACACCTCCTGGGCATCCTCATCCCCTTGCATTATAAAATGAGCCGACATATTGTTACGTCACTTCTCACAGATCTGAATTTTCTGTTAATGTATCTTAAGTGGAATCTTAACTGATATCATTGAGACTATCTAGGTTAAGTGTGGTTTTAGAAAAAAAATAGATTTTCAGGCTAATCTGAAAAATAGTTCATTATTATTACAATGTAAACAATTGCTGCTTGTTTTTAATCTATAGAGATATTTTTTTTTTCGTGATGTAAAAAAGTATTATATGTGACTTTTTGCTCTGATAACTTTCATCTTTGAGTTTGGAGTAAAAGTTAAAATCTTCTATTAGAAACTATTTGTAGCAAATTATAATTACAGAATTAACTGCAAAGTCCCACTCAAATTTAAATTCTAGAAAGCTAATTAAAATGGAGATCACAATAGAAGGGAGATTTCCAGAAAATAATAACTCATATGTCATTCATTTAATCTAATCAATCCTGTTTAAAAAAAAAAACAGTGAGCATTATTTAATGCTTTCTGCCAGGAACTCTTTCTCCATGTGATGTCACAGGGCAGGTACCTTAACAATTATTTGAGATATTGCATATAAGTTTTTGCACTAGCATAAGTATCATCAATTTTCTAGCAAATTTTCATTCAAAATGTTATTGTTATGTATTGAGTTAACACTTAGTATCTACCACTTCACAATCACTCACCAAACTTGACTCAACCACATTATAATCACATTTTCAAGACAGCATGTTAAATTTTTTAAAAATGAAGAAGCAACTTGATCCAACCTCTTCATAAAGTGGTACTATTCTTCCCAACTCCTCTGATCTTGTAACATCTTCCTCTTTCCTGTTATAAATATAAATGTCTATGTTTTTGATACTTAATTATCCCTAACATTGACTACAGGATCATTGCTTAGGCAATGGAAATCTTCATAATAAGCATGGCCTCTCCCCATTTCTCACAGGACTTGGAAAAAGACTGCTGTGTAGTATTTTATTCTGAAGGAATTATTTTGCACAGATTTTTTATCTTATTAAAGACATGACCTCCCAAAGATGTTCACAGAAATAATTTAGGTGGCAATGATATAAAAGAAGTTATAACATTCTTTTATGGTCTTAGGGATTATCTAATCCAGTCATGATTTCACTAATGAGGAGAATGCAGACCATGTGCTGATTTTTATTTAACCAGTTTCCTATTAATGACTATTTAGTTTCCTCCAATATTTTGCTGTTAAATATATTGTTTAACATATTTGAAAGTAGATTGACAGGTAAATTTCCAGAGAGGGAGCTTACTCTAAATAACACATTTCACCTGCTGGGCTTTGCTTTTGGCACATTCTAAGCAACAAAATAACTGGGTTGTGCTGCTGCTGCTTCTACTGCTTCTGATAACTCAATGCCAGTTCATCTATTCAAAATGTGCAAAGATCATTATTTTTTCCTCCTGGATAGATAACTAATAATTTTTACCCATTTCTCAATTGAATTACCATCTCTACTTGACTCCAACTGTTCAGCTGGTACGCCCAGTTTTACATGAAACTAGAACTAAATTTTTAGCCCTGGAATATGGAAAAATGGCCATCAATGACTTACAAGAAGACGTAGTCATTTCAAAAGCAATTTTGAATTGAGGTTCATTGAGTTTCCAGCCAAAATTAAGTGACTTTTATGTGACACAGCAGTTAAAAGTCCATTTAAGAGCTTCCTGGAATACCATTTAGAGCAAATATGCAGACATTCTCTTGTTTAAAACCTGGAAAACTGACAAACTCTAGCAGATTGGGTCTCCTAGGCATTGAAACTGTGGGAACAAACACAGAGCTGTAAATCCACTTTTTGTTATCAAGATTATCAATGACATAATCATAAATATGGTGCAGTTATGTATTTAATGGAAATGATTGGTTAAAATAAAATTTTGAATTAACTGGGAATCTGAGTTAACCTTTTTATTCCTGCTTTTTTAAATTAAAAATCCTATTTGATCTCAAGTATTACCATATCTGCCAAGTATTGAACAAAATGAGCAATATAACAAAGAGGACAAGTAAGCATGTGTTGGCACATTTTAAGATTTTAAAATAATTTAACTACAACATATTTTTTCAAAAAACAGATTACAGCAATTATTACCTCAAAGAATTAATTCATCCATTCAATATAAGTGTATCTACTTTTTAAAGAAACAAAAAAGCCTGGTTTCTTCATATCCTTTCTTAATTATATGACTTTTGCTGGATTAAAGGAAAGGAAATATCATTAGGTGTACGTGTAAGTTTGAAACTCATCCGGATTCAGATGGTATGCTCTCAAGTAATAGTATTTCATAGAACATAAAGCTTAAAAGATACTTATGTTAAAAACAAGAAGTTTCTGTGGCTAAATGTGTTTATGAAACTGCATCTCATATTATAATCCAAAATTTTCTTACTATACATTAGTATTTGAGGTTCTAAGAAATCCTTCAGTAAGAAGAGTTAAGTTAATTGGTCCCCCAAAGCCTGAGCACTCATACTTTGGCAAGCACCCTAATCATCTGCAGATCTTGTTAAAACAGATTATTGAGCCACATCTATAGAACCTCTGATTTATCGGGTCTGGGACACAGCCCAAGAAACTGAATTGCTAATAATTTCCCAGGTGATGCTCATGCTTCTGGTACAAGAATCATGCTTTCAAGACCATAATATTTTATGCATTTCGATGCTATTGTAAATGAAAACTTTTATTTTCTAATTTTCAATGCTAACATGGAGGAATACAATTGAATTTTGTATCTCGAGTTTGGACTGAGTGACCTTCTTAAATTCATATTTTCATTGTTTGTTTGCTTGCTTTGGTGCTGTGGATGAAATGCAGGGCCTCATTCTTGCTAGGCAATTGCTTTAGCACTGAGCTATATCCCTAAACCTTAAATTTACTTTTTAGAACTAAAGTAATAAATTTCTTAAGATTTCTAATTAAATGATCATGTCATATATAAATAGATAGTTTCACCTCCTCCTACCCAATTTTTGTGAATTTCTTTTCTTTCCTCTTAATTTTAATAAGTAGAACCATCAGAACAATGTTGGACAAAAGAAATCAAAGTGGATAACTTAGGCATGGTCCTGAGTTTACTAGAAAGGCATTCAATATTTCACCATGAGATATGATGCTAGCTATAGTTTTTTAATAGAGTCTCTTTATTGGAATAAGCAAGTTCTTTCCTATTGCCAGTTTGAGATCAGATTTTAATCATGAATAAGTATTTAAATTCATCATATAGTTTCTTTGTTTCATCAAAAGCATGATAGGGTTTTCCTTTTTGTACTTTAATATAGTAAGTGACAGTGATTGATTCTCAATGTTAAATCTAACTTGCATTACTAAGATAATACTCATTTTTATAGTGTATTTTTAATATGTTGCTGGATTCCATTTTTCAGTATTTTGTTTCTTAAATATTTTTATCCTGCTGTTCTTTCTTTCCTGTCTTTTTTTACTTTATCAAATTTTTATTAATTCTATTTTAATTTTCACATAAATTTTTTAACAACATATCCCAATGTTTTTAATGGTTTCTCAAAGGATTATAATATATGCTTTTAATTTATTATAGTCCACTTCAACTTGATTTTATAACATATAGAATGATATTTTGATGCATAGAAGTTTATATTTTGTAGATACTTCACAATTTGCTTGTGTTAGTCTATTTTCCATTTCTGTAACAAATACCTGAGATAAATCAACTTATAAGGAATAAAGGTTTATTTTGGCTTATAGTTTGGGAGGTTTCAGTTCATGGCAGCTGGCTCTAGTCCTTTTGGACCTGTGGTAAGGCATTATATCATGGTAGAGAATATGTGATAGGGCAAGCTGCTCACCTCATGCCTGCTGGAAAGCAGAGAGAAAGGAAGGGTGGGTTCTGAATATCACTTGAAAGGCACACCTCCAACAACATAACATCTTTTCACTAGGCTCCACCTCCTGAAGGTTCTACCTTCTCCCAGTAGCACCACAGACCCTCAAATAATTTGTGAACACATGGCCTTTAGGGGATGTTTCAGATCCAAACAAAGATATGGGGGACATTTAAGAAGATGTGTGTGTGTGTGTGTGTGTGTGTGTATAAATTGTTATAATTTATTTTTAACTTATGTGGAAAAAGCATTTGTATTATATGTACCAATGCTTTAACTGTTCATGGTTCTTAAGTACTATCTATTAATCTGTGTTTCCATTTAGTTTTAGTGGCTTCACCCAGCAGGACTTCCTTTAGCATTGTTTATGGATCAGTTTTCCTGGTGACAAATTTTCTACTTTCCGGTTTTCTGTTACGTCCTTGTTTTTAAAGACGTTGCTCATTATGGAATTCTGAATTGATTAGTTGCTTTTTTTTTCTGCTTACTCTTTGTCCCCAGTATTTTTCATAAAGAAGCAGAATACATTTTATAGTTTCTGGTATATAAAATGCTATTTTTCTCTGACTGCCTTCAAGATTTTCAGGTTATATTTGACTTTCTGCAACTTGACGATGGTGTGCCTACTTGTAGTTATCTCAGTATCTATATAGTTTGTGATTTGCTGAGATTCCTAAATTTGTAGACCATTGCCTTTCATCGTTTTTTAATGTTCTCAGTAATTACATCTTCATATTTTTATTTTGTCCCATTGTCCTTTTCTCTCCTCTGAGGATTTCAAATGTGGAAATATTAAAGTTTTGGATAAATTATCTGCAATTATTGAAGCTCTATTTATTTGTGCTCAATATTTTGCCTTTGCTATTTATCTAGAATAATTTCCATTAATCTGTCTTCAAATTCATTGGATTTATAATCTGCCAACTTCAATCTGTTCTTAAGGCCATCTCCTTAATTTTTCAAGTAAAAAATTGCATGTTTTAATGTTTTTTCATAGTTTTTGAGTTTTGCTAAGATTTTCTTTATGATCACGCCTAATGGTGATTTTGCCCTTTATATTATTAAAATGACTTGTATTAACTATTTAAAGTAATTGCAAATATTTTACCTGGGTTATCTCTATGTCTATTTCTATACATTGCTTTTTCTTTTGACTATCCGTAAAGTTCTTGTTTTTTGCAAGTACTGTGATGGGTGATTGTTTTTGTTCTCTTGTTTGTTTACCTTGAACTTAGTATTAACTGGCAAAACAACAACAACAAAAAAAGTGAAAACATTACCAGTGAGTTACCTTTAACATATAATTCTTAGATCTTACATTTCTTAAAAATGGGTCAATTTTGATTGTGTCTTCACACAGCCTAAAGATTTGTTTAGTCCTGTTTATAATATTAGTGTGACGGTATGGCCCTTCTACAATTTCAGTGGAATGACCAAGGTATATATAAACAAGACTACACTGTTAATTCTATCTCACCACAGTTGACAGGAATTAAAATATATGCACAACTTTTTCACATTTCCAACTACTATTTTTTCCACTGGACTTTTTTCAATTGTCCTTGTGCATTGAAAGGCCAGCCAAGAGTTTGAGAAATATTTATGTGCTGATTTGGGGATGCTTTCTCTGAAGTCCATCCTTCTCAGGATTTCACCACTTCAATTGCCAGCTGGTCTGGTAGCACCAAGAATCTTTAAGCTATGGAATAGAAAATTTATGCTTGACTCATACCTGACCTATTCCATAGGAATCTGAAATGACTTCAGGAAAAAAGCCAAGTAAATGTGATTCTGACCCACTGCCATTTAATTCTTTCAAGGGTTGAATCTACTATAATATATGTCCACTTTTCATTTTAAAGTGACTCCAAATGGTTTATTGATTATTTTGTTATAATAATTATTTATAGGACAGTGAGTCTTAGACAAGCTACTTTGTCTTTACCACAGTCTGAACTCATTTTTCCTTGTGACATTTATAGACATTTCTTTATTTTAGTGCCCTCCAGCACTGAAAGTTCCTTTGAAGTCCACCAAATGCAGGTTGACTTGCTGTCTCCTTCATAGTTAATTTGATCTTTTTGCCCTACTTTAAAAGGATTTTCTCTTTATAGGCAAGGTGATTTATTAGGCTATCTCTTGGCATATGTTGCCACATATCAATTCATTCATTCTGCAACTATTTGTCATCTACTATGTGACCACTATTTAACAAACTTTTGTGAATATAACAGTGAACAAAATAACAAAATTCAATTACCATAAGAATCTTATTTTATAATAAAGGGAAATTAAATATCTTAAAAGCAATTATTTTAGAAATAATAAAGTAAAAAGAGATAAGTGCTATGTAAAAATATAAAGTTTAGAAGGATAGGTAATTATACTGTCTTCGTATTTCTCTTACTTTTTTAACTGTTGTCACACTTCATAAATGCATCATAATTGACAATATTTCACATTAACATACCATTTCTTTCTTTAATTTTTCCTTTATGTGGAATATCCTAATTTGCCAATAACATTGAGTATGCATGTCATTCATTATTATTTTATAGCAATATGGTTGTCTTCCACAGAAATTTTAACTACATGATTTTTAAGAATATTGGTGTTTCATATTTTATATTCTTTAATCCATGCATGAATATACGCATCAATATTTCTTAATTAAATTGGCCCTATCCTATCTACATTATTACTGTGCTAAGAATGAGACATTAAGAAGTCTATATTTTTAAGAAAACAAATAAGATTGCTTTATTTCATGCTTGTGATAAAGGAAACTGGAATTTCTATGTGAACAGAAAAACTTCTTCCAAAGTTAGCAGAACTGTGGCAGGACACAAGAGGAAACATGTGTGTGTGTGTGTGTGTGTGTGTGTGTGTGTGTTTATGTGTGTTTGTGTGTGTGTATGTCTGTCTACATGTGCATGTGATTTGTTAACACATTTTCAAACAATGCAGCTTTCTTTTTCTTCATGATGTGTGTGTGTGAAATTCAAAAGGATTAAAATATAGTTTTACATAGCAACAACTGAGATTCTCTTATTCTTAGTAATTAATATTGATTGCTGCAGTTTTTTATTTTAGTCTTAAATTGGCCTTTTCCTCAGCTTTCCTCACATTGTCTCCATTCAGCATTTCTTTATTTTAAAAGAACTTTTAGAAAAGAGAGGAGTTTTCATAAAATCAAGCATTGTACTTTGTACTTTGTATTTTTAAGTAGGCACTAGATGTTCTTCTACCCCTCATTCTCCTTTTTTTTTTTTTTTTTTTTTTTTTTTTTTGCTCTCTTTATGTCTGGACTTGGAAAATTCAAAAGACCCACCTACCTTTCATTAACTTTTAAGACTGTGCCCAAATTATAGGTGAAATAGCTTAATCAATTCAGCCAAACAGCTCGTCAATTTGTCACACCTTTCGTTTAAAAGATGTCTGTTCTAATCCTATTGACTGGTTAAGAAAGATGAAGCTGTCAGTGTGATAACTTGGAATAGAAACAAACTGGGTTTGACCCCATCTGAGCTTGAGCCGGTTAGCACAGTCCCGTTTCCCCAAGGGCTTCAGTTACAGATGCTTGCTCCCTGTCCTTATCGCAGTCCTTCCTGGTTTACTGCTTTCTCAACATCTTAAAACTAACATGGAGTCTTAACCCAATTCATTTTTTATTTATTTGTCTCATATTTTAAAAAGTGATGAAGATAAAGAATATGGGAAGATTAAATCAAAGCAGCCCAAACAAAGGTCTTCTGAACCTTAACAATCACATGGTTATGAAGTTAAAGCAGGAGAAAATCCTAGTATTCATTCCTCTTATCCATTTTCAAACTTTGCAGAATCTGATCATTTGGTGCTGTCTCAGAGACTGTTATATTGTGCACGTGATCCAAGCAAGTGGGGCAGGAGGTCACCAGCATGGCTCAGACTGTGTTCAAGGGGCTATATTTTGTGCCTACTCCTGTACACAAAGCCATGCAGACACATTTCATGTTTCAGTGCTGGTTTTATCAATTGTCTATAGTAAAGATGCACAGATGATGATTATTACTTGTTTTAAAATATTTGAACATCAGGAACTTAGTTCACATCTTTTGTTTTATAGATAAGGGTATTTAAAATCTATAGTTTCATAGATAAGTGTATTTAAAATCACAGAGGATGTGACCTTTCCCTCAATCAAGCTGCGATATAATGTTCAAACTGTACCTTCAAACATTGAAAAAAAGTTCACTCACCCAGAATCGAAACAAAACCACAAGACCTTCTGGGGCACAGATCTCCCTTTAATTAGGAAAACTAGAGGCAAACTTAAGAGATGGGGTATAATAAGCCATATGCTGGCTAAATGTCAGAAATCATTTGATTTTTCTGTTCAACTTATGGTGGATACTCAATTGAGTTAACGTTCATTTGTAATAAAAAGGTTGATTATATATACATGCCATGTACCAGGCAGTACACTGGATGTTGAGGACAAAAATATGAGGGAGAGTTGATATAGTCTCTCTAAAGAGAGACTTTACATTGTATCAATAAGTGAAAATATATGTATGAACACTTTAGAGCATAAATATGTACACTCAATTAAGCTGCAATCAAACATAGCTACTCTTTATTGAGTGTAAGGTTGTATCAAGCAATTTATGTATAAACCTTACCATTATTATTTTTTTCTAATTTACTTGAAAAGTTATTGAGGTACTTAGAAGGCTAAGTAAGATATTCAAGATCAGGCAATTAATTAAATACTAGATCCAGGACCAAAATTGAGGTTGATCTACTTCAGAATTCTTGCTGGGTATAAGGGACTTTGTCTGTAAGAATCACCAATAAAAATTCTTGATAAGAATAACATTTTAGCCTTTTGAAAAATTTATTACATACATGACAATAGTGGAGAGCATTACATACATAATTATCCATTCACAGCATAATTTTTCATAACTCTTATATAAAGTATGCTCATGCCAAATTATGCCATTATACATGAGCTCTCTTAGTTTTTTGCATACAATTGTTAATATACCTTTATGGCACAATTTATCATATCTCTGTTTGTATATAAGGTATGTTGACACCAAATTCACATCTTCATACATGTATTTTGTATAATGATGACCGTCTCCTTCCACCATCCTAGCTATTCCCCTTCTCCCTCCTTTTCCTTCCCACCCCTATTCCCTATCTAGAGGTAATTTTCCTCCCATGCTCTCCCTCCCTACCCCACTTTAAGTCACCCCCCTTATATCAGAGGAAACATTTGGCATTTGTTTTTTGGGGATTGGCTAACTTCACTTAGCAAAATCTTCTCTAATGCCATCCATTTCCCTGCAAATGTCATGATCTTATTCTTTTTCAGTGCTGAGTAATATTCTATTGTATATAAATACCACAATTTTTTATCCATTCATCCATTGAATGACACTAGGTTAGCTCCACAGTTTAGCTATTGTAAATTGTGCTGCTATAAACATTGATATGGCTGTGTCCCTGTAGTATGCTATTTTTAGGTCCTTTGGGTATAGTCCAGCAAGAACATTTTAGTCTTATTAACTGACATATTAGGGAAGGCAAGAGGAAGAAGTAAATGGTTGTCGGGTTGTGTTTGGATATGAAATTTTAAAGATAAAATACAATTTATAGAAATATATAACACCTAATTCAAATTTTTAATTGTAAATTATGTCTTAAAAAGCAAGGGTTGAGGGCTAAGGGTGTAGCTCAGTGCTACATCATGTGCTTGCTATGCTTGAGGCTTGTGGCTGCAGGTTCAATCTCCATCATTCTTTCCCCTAAAACAGCAAAAATCCAATTAATAACTAAATGTCTCCTGAATATAGCAATGTAATATATGTAATAAATCAAGCCCCTGATTTTAACTTTCAGGAATAAAATATGAATGCAAAAGCTACAGTCCACAAGTGAAATTAAATTCTCTGGAGATCTTATACACAATGCAAACTGTGGGTAATCATAGTCCTTTGGACAGACTAACACATTTGTCTTCCTTTGGCATCAGTTCCTGGAGTTCACAATTTTTCAGGAACCAGTAAAGGATACCTTTTTTCAGCCTGTATCCCTAGGCACCTGAAGGAACCCCTATGGTTATGAAAGCAAAGACTCTGGCAAGCAGTTGAAAAGAAAAGAAAAATATTCTGTTCACTAATTAGAAGGTTTCTAGATTTTTTTTACCTTGATTTCTAGAACATCCTACTAGACTGTTAAGACTGCGATGTCACTAATCTACTCACTGAATTTTCTTAATGATTTGCTTTTGTGAGGACTATTCACTCATCTCCTGTGTGATTTCCACTTTTATAATGAAATTTGGTCCAATTTGTATTTGAAATTACATATTTTCATTCATACAAAGCAATATTTTCATTGCCAGTGATGAATTTAAAATCTCAATTATAGCATTTTATACTTGTTATTTTATCAAATCTAAAATATTATTTATTATAATATAAGTTATTCTTTTATGTACCACTAAAAAGACAAAACACTACTATTTATAATGCAATTATTTCATCTCTTAACATTTTTTATCATATTAAAGGGAAGAGATATTTTAGATATAATTAGACATGAATTTTTAATCATAAACACTATATGCCTACATAAAGTAAGCAAAATAAAAATTCTAAATATACCTAAAATTTCTTCTTGGCATTTGATTCTTATGAATCACTTTTTGACTCAGAGTTATCAATGGCAGATTTTCAACACAGGTTATGTATCATTTTTTAAAATAATGAATTGTTCAAAGACAGTGGAATGAGATGAATATCATTACCCTAAGTACATGTATAAAGACACAAATGGTGTGAATATACTTTTTATACAACCAGAGATATGAAAAATTGTGCTCTATATGTGTAATATGAGTTGTAATTTATTCTGCTCTCATATATAAAAATTAAAATAAAAAAAATAAATTATTCTTGACCAAAAGGAATATATCATACAATGCTAATTCTTTCATTATCTTGCCAAAAAGTATTAACAAATTATTTTCCAACAATTTCTGAGTATTCTGCTATATATGATATATATATATATATATATATATATATATATATATATATCCTGCCAAGCTTATAAAATTTATATTTGTTTCATTGACATGTTTTTCTTCCAGTTCCTGTTACTTATTTCATATTCAAATATTCTATTTCAATGAAAGATGATCTTATATAATCTTTAAGATGACATTAAGAATATTAATTAAGTTCAATATGTATAGTGTTCACAGTACCAATAACTATTTTTAAACGGCATCATATACCAACTTTGACCAAATTCAATGTACTATAAAAATTTGTTCTCAGTAATACTAAGTGTCAAATGGGATTTCTGTGATATTTAGAGGTATCATGAAACAAAGTTAATGAAAGGAATGTAGGCTTTATGATTAGAAATAGTTGGCATCAAATATTGTTCTGTATTTGATAAAGGAACTTGACATATTCATTTGTAAAAGTGAAGTGTGATAACAATCCCTTCCAAGGTCTTGTGAATATGAATATGGGGATAAATTAAGGCCCCTTACACAATACCTAGTGTATGGTAGTTAATATATTGCTAATGCTAATTGTAGGAGAAATGTAAAACCTCTGCGATGAGTTTTAAAAAGTCAATTATGCAGCATAGTTGGAGTCTTGAGATTGCAGTGACTTGAATCTTTAATTTTCCTCTATTAATTTGTGTATTACATTTCCTCAAACTTAGTCTAATTTTAGCCTGAGAAGAGCACTCTATTAAAAGAAAAAGCAGTATAAATCAGCTTGAAGAGTCTTGTTTTATTCTTTTGCAGGGTGGAGGGCAGGGGAACGTACCAGAGATTGAACTCAATGGCATTCAACTACTGAGCCACATCCCCAGCCCAAATTTTTTGTATTTTATTAGAGACCTGGTCTCATTGAGTTACCTGGCACCTTGTCCTTGCTGAGGATGGCTTTGAACTAGCTATCCTCCCATCTCAGCCTCCTGAGCTGCTGGGATTACAGGTGTGCACCTTGTTCTTTTTAGTAATACAGGAAAATAGAATGTATTTTGACATAGAATATAATTTCCCATTTTGCCATTTTGTGGTTGTACATGATGTGCGATTACACTGGTCATGTATTCATATATGAATATAGGAAAGTTATGTCTGATTCTTTCATTCATTCTACTGTCTTTTCCATTCCCATCCCCTTTCCCTTTCCCCTGTCCAATCCAGTGAACCTCCACTCTTCCCTGTCTCCCACCAGTTGTAAGACAGCATCCACATTTGGCCTTTGATTTGGGGGATTGGCTTATTTCACTTAGCATGATAGTTTCTAGTTCCATCAAATTACCAGCATATGCCATAATTTCATTCTTCTTTATGGATGAGAAATATTCTATTGTATATATGTACCACATTTTCTTTAACCTCTCATTTGTTGGGCACCTGGGCTGGTTTCATATCTTAGTTATTGTAAATAGAGCTGCTATAAATACTGATGTAGTTGCATCACTATAATATGCTGATTTTAAGACCTGTGGGTATAGACCAAGGAGCGGGATACCTGGGTCAAATGATGTTTCAATCCAAGTTTTCTGAGTAATCTCCATACTGCTGTTGCAGAGTCATTGCACCAATCTGCAGTTCCACCATCCCCCCACATCCTAACCAACATTTATTGTTACTTGTATTCTTGATAATTGCCATTCTGACTGGAGAGATGAAATTCAGTGTAGTTTTAAGTTGCTTTTCTCCAATTACTGATGATGTTGAATTTTTTTTCATATATTTGTTTACTGATTATATTTCTTTTTCTGTGAAGTGTTGGTTCAGTTCCTTTGGCCATTTATTGATTGGGTTATTTGCCTTTTTGATGTTAAGGTTTTTGAGTTCTTTATATATACTGGAAATTAATGCTGTATCTGAGGTACAGGTGAAAATGGTCTTACCCCCTTCTGTAGGCTCTTTCTTCATGTTCTTGATTATTACTGTGAAGAAGCTTTTTAGTTTGAATCCATCCCCTTTATTGATTATTGGTTTTACTCCTTATGCTTTCAGAGTCTTTTTGATGAAATCAGATCCTAAGCTGACATCTAGAAGATGAAGGGTCTCTGATCTAATGCTAGGTCCTTGATCCACTTTGAGTTGAGTTTCGTGCAGGGTGAGAGATACAGGTCTAATTTCATTTTGTTATATATGGATTGCAGTTTTCCCAGCACCATTTGTTGAAGAGGCTATATTTTCTCCAATGTATGGTTATGGTTCCATTATATAGTATGAGATGATTTTATTTATGTGGGTTTGTCTCTGTGTTTTTTAATTCTGTACCATTGGTCTAATGTCTGTTTTGGTGCCAATACCATGCCTTTTTTGTTACTATATCTCTGCTGTATAATTTAAAGTTTGGTATTGTGATGCCTCCTGATACACTTTTCTTATGAGGGTTGCTTTGACTATTCTGGTCTTTCATTTTTCTAAATGAATTTTATGACTGACTTTTCTATTTCTATGAAGAATATAATCATAACTGTAATAGGAATTGCATTAAATCTATATAGCCCTTTTGGTACTATGGCCGTTTTGATAATATTAATTCTGGCCTATCCAAGAACATGAGAGATCTTTCTATCTTCTAAGGTATTCTTCAATTTATTTCTTTAGTGTTCTATAGTTTTCATCACAGAGGTCTTTCACCTCCTTTCTTAGATTGATTCCCAAATATTTTTTTAAACTATTGCAAATGGGATAGCTTTCCTAATTTCTCTTCCCGTTGATTCATCACTGATGAATCACTCAATTGATTTGTGGATGTTAGTTTTATATCCTGTTACTTTGCTGAATTCATTTATGAGTTCTAGAAGTTTTCTGGTGGAGCTTTTTGTCTTCTAAATTTAGAATCATCTCATTGGCAAATGGGGATGGTTTGAGTTTTTCTTTTCCTATTCATATCCATTTAATTTCTTTCTTCTGTCTAATTTCTCTGGCTAGAGTTTCCAGGACTATGTTGAATAGAATTCATGAAAGAGGGTATCCCTGACTTATTCCAGTTTTTAGGGAAATCCTTTCAATTTTTTTCTCCATGATATTGGTCTTTAGTTTAGCATATATAGCTATTACAATGTTGAGGTATATTCCCACTATCCCTAATTTTTCTAGTGTTTTGAGCATGAATGGATGCTGTATATTGTCTAATGCTTTACCTGAATCTATTGAGATAATCATGTGATTCTTGTCTGTAAGTCTATTAATGTGATGAGTCACATTTATTGATTTCCATATGTTAAACCAAACTTGCATCCCTTGGATTAACCCTACTCAATTAACTCTACTTGATCACTATCATTTAAATATCTTTTTGTATGTGAATTGCCAGGATGTTATTAAGAATTTTTGCATCTGTGTTCATCAGTGATATTGTTCTGAAATTTCTATTTGATGTGTCTTTGTCTGGTTTTGTTTCAGGGTGATACTGACTTCATAGAATGAGTTTGAAAGGTTTCCTCTTTTTCTATTTCATGGAATAATTTGAGTATTATTGGTGTTGGCTCTTCTTTGAAGGTCTGGTAGAACTCAGATGAGGATCTGTCTGGTCCTGGGCTTTTCTTTCTTGGTAGGGTTTTGATGGTGTCTTCAATTTCAATGCTGACATTATTTGTTTAAAGTTTCAATGTGCTCCTAGTTCAGTTTTGGTAGGTTATATATCTCTAGAAATTTGTCGATGTCTTTACAATTTTTTATTAGAGTATAAATTTTCAAATAGGTTCTGATTTATCATTTGTTGGAATATTTCAACACTGTTTATTGTGATATTTCCTTTTTCATCACAAATTTTAGTAAAAATTGAATTTTCTTTCTCCTTCTTTTCATTACCTTGGCTAAAGGTTTATCAATTTTTCTCAAAAAAACCAACAACTTTTTGTTTTATTGATTTTTTGTATTGGTTTTTGTCATTGTTTCAATTTTATTGATTTCAGCTCTGATTTTAATTATTTTCTGTCTTCTACTTCTTTTGGTATTAATTTGTTCTCCTTTTTTTAGGGCTTTGAGATGTAATATTAAGTTATTTATTTGATGACTTTCTATTCTTTTACTGAATGAGCTCAGTGCAGTCTTCCAGCAGTTGCCCGTCCACGCTGGAAGACTGCACTCCACGATCTCCCCTGGGTTCCACTGGACTGACTGAGGAACCAATTCTTAGTCCACAACATCACCTGCGAACCCCAAGTTTCCTAGTGTCTGGTTCTGTGACCAAACTTAGTCTCTTCCACCCCCACCATTTTTAATACCTGGCCAGGTTCATCTCTTCCAACCAGTCCTGCAAGCAGCTGGATTAAAGGGGGAGATGAAGAGTCATGTGGATTTTCATGACCAGTTGTCCCCTCTGTAAATCTCTCTCCATGTTTGATTTTCTCCTGGTTACTTAGGCACACTCTATGTCATGCAGTTTGGGTTTTCCAGGTCTCTATTTCAAGCAAGACTCAGATTTGTCATGACTTGAGTTCCTCAGCTGCAGGCCCTGTTCTGTGGTTACAGAATGATTCTATTCTCTGTCCTCAGCAAGCTACAGTTTCTTTCCTATACAAGGCTACTGAGCAAAGCAACTTTCAGTTTAGTCAGGCAGTGTCTTTGATCTATAAACTCTTTGTACCAAAGGATTCAGCTCCCCTAAAACTGCAGGTTCCTTTAATTCCTTTATCCCTCCCCTGTGCTCTCAGAGGGACCACTATGACTCTGGCTGGCTGACGCCTCCAGCCACAGCAGCAGCTGTAGCACTAGAGATTCCTTCCTTTTTTTATCCAAACTCCTGGATCCCCAATCTGCTTTGAGTGTCTAATATTTGATTCCAGCAGACTCCCCCTATTTTTTTTATTCACTAACTTTGCTGAGAAGAAACCTATCTGCTTTCTTGTTTTTATGCCATGGAGTAGCTAGGAAAGCAACCTGCTGTATTCTGCCATCTTGAAAAGCCTCTGTTTTGTTCTTTCCTATAAGCATGTAAATCTATGCTGGAACATATGTGTGTATTACTTTTGGGCTGAACCCTTGGTGTACATGGGAAGGATGTTAGGACTTCACAAGGCATCTCATTGCACAATGGAGAGGTTGAAAACAAGCTTTTTCCAAGCAGACATTTTTTTTCAGACCTTCTTGCTTGTTGGACAAAATTTTACATGCATGTCATGAATGAATTTTTTTTCCACACATTTGATACTAAAGGATATCTCTATTTTACCCAAGCATGCTTTTTCTTAATTAGAAGTCCACATTTTGTATTATTTGACTTTCTCAGTTTAATGTGATAACAAGAAAAGCATGAATGGAAAGATAAATTGATGATCAGACTCTTGGTTTAACATTTTGAAATGGAGAAAATAGCTTATAAAGTGCTTTAAAAGAGTGTTTGTTTCATGACAAGTTGAGCCATCCAGTAATAAAGCCTCTAGTTGTCTGAGAGAAGGTAATAATTTGGCAACTTCTTCAAAACAGTTGAGGAAAGTGGTTATCATTCACCAAATCCATTTTTACCTTTTTCCCTATGACTTATCTATAACAACCTTCATGGTTGCCTGACTAGACTGTATATCTGTGCCTCTGTTGATATTATGGGTATCTGTATGATGAGAATCTAATCAACATAATATGAATAGCAATTGTGGACTTCTGGGATTTAATACATTAGGTTCACCTCTTCTTACTCCCTGTTGTAAACCAAGCATGGTACTGATCCAGCTTCTAGGATTCCAGTGATGTCTATCCTGCCCAGACTGCAAGGGTTAGGAAAATACTTTCCTCAACAAAGTATAAGTATCTCTTCTTAGTGGTTGTAATGTAAGCATGATTTCCATATTTCATAGGATTTATAACACAAAATAAACCAACAGACTATGCAACAGATATGGCATGTAGTCTGCATAGTCCAAATGTTTACTTTATTGCCCTTTACAGAAAACATTTGCAGATCTATGCCCTGGGGTATAGCAGACCAAAAACTAAGAAGAAATCTGTCTCTGAATGTTCACACACAAAAAAAGCAGAATTCCTCTGGCAATCTGGACAACTCACAAAAATCTATTTCATGAAGTAGAAATAAATTGAGAGGGACCCCATTAAACATGAAAGAAGAGTATGAATGAGCTGACTTCTCACAGAGTGAAAACAAGGAAAAAATGAGACCCCTTTAACCTTCATTGTGTTGAGAAGAAAAAAGTCAAATCAGATTTTTTTATTCAATGAACAAATCCTTCCTAAAAGAAAGTGAAACAAAGATATTTTCAGACAAGCAGTTTAGCAGTCCTTTCTCAACACAAGTATTAAAGAAGCAGTATGTGGTCCTCAAGCTGAAGGGAAATAGTATCAGAAAAAAACATGAATTTTTTGGAAAATAATGATGAATCTTATAAGGGTAAATATTTAGATGAACATAAAATAAAAAAATATACTTGATATTATTCCTGTATGCATACAGGTTTAAATTTCTTTTAAAAAACACCGCTAAAAATTAAACAGCTATGTATTGTAGGTCTTATGGCATTTATTAAGTGAAATTTTAAAAAATAAGAATAAAGGACAGCAACTGATAAAAATAATTATTGTAAGATTTTATAATGTTTATAAAGTAATATAATATTATTTGAAATTAGACTAGTATTATGGTTTCGATGTGATGTTTCCCCAAGACCTCACATGTAAGACAATGTAAGAAGATTTGGAGGAAAAGTGATTGGGTTATAACCCTAGCCTAATCAGTGCATTAATCCCTGATGGGATTAATTGAAGTGGTAGGTTGTGGCTGGAGGAGATGGGAATTTGGACATGGTTTGAGGTATATATTTGTGCCTGGCAAGTGGAGTCTCTCTCTCTCTCTGCTTTCTGATCACCGTGATGTGAGCTGCTTTCCTTTGCCACACACTCTCCCATGATGTTCAGCCTCATCTTGAGCCCTGAGAAATGGAGACAGCCTTGTCTGGACTAAGACCTCTGAAACTGTGAGCCCTCAAATAAACTCTTCCTCCTCTATAATTGTGCTGGTTGGGTCCTTTGGTCACAACACCAATAATAGCTGACTAAAACTACTAGAATGATTTGAACATTAAGTTCCATCTTTAGAGAACCTTTAAAAATAACACAAAGGTTTATGAATTACTGTAATAAATATCTGAAATAATCAAATTACAAAGTGAAAAGTTTATTCAGCTCAAGATTTTGGAGGTTTTAGTTCAAGATCAATTGGCCCCATTGCTTTTGGGTCTATGGTAAGGCAAGGGGGAGTGTGTGGTAGAGCAATGTCACTCACTTCAATGACTGGGATGTCAAAGAGAGGAAGAGGAAGAGGCTAACTTTCCACTATCTCCTTTAAGGGCATCCCTCCAGTAAACTCAATAGGTCTCATGTCTTATAGTTTCCATGACCTCCTAGTCATGGGCACAAAGCCTTTAATACATCTGCCTTTGGGGGATATTTAACTTTCAAACCATAGCATATGTAATGTTTAAAAATATTTGATTTACTCAAAAGAAGGGATAAAGTCTGGGAATATGACAAATGAGATGAGTAAAACTCAGACATCAAATGGAAGACTTAAATCTTACAATAGCAATAGTACATTAAGTGTAAATTAACATAATCCTAGGCCCTCCTAAAATGCAGAGATAATGTAAGTACAAAAAGTAAAGAATTGTATGTATGCAGGTTACATGAAATATTTTTCAACTTAAAAGATAGTTTGAAATTGGGGAGCTAGAACATCATACAAGAATTGAACATAAGAAAACAAATATGGCCTTATTAATTCCTGACAATGTAGAACACAAGATAGGGAGTATTGCTGTGGATGAAGAGAGACATTTCATACTGATAAAATTATCAATTCATTAAAAAGAAAAACACAAATCATGTATGTGATAAAAGTTTCAAAGTATAAGAAGCAAGGAAGGGAATCAAATTCACAATAAAGTTGACAGAAGAACTGTATTGGTATGCACAAAAACATGATTAAATATAAAGCAAAAATAATAATAATTGATAAAGTAACAGAGAGGTGTGATAATTACCAAAAATTTGGTTTTGAATTGGACAAGTAGAGGTATTGGATTAGATAGCAATATTGATTCTACAATTATGAAGAAGAAAATAGATACAGTAAAAATCTTTTGTCTTTCCAGCAGTATTTCCACTCCCTGCTATGCTTCTTCTATTTTGCACATATGCAATCCTGACTGTTCTGTTTCTCAAAATTCCATGGTTAATATTCTACCAGTAGGAAGCATTTGTATAACATTTGGAAGTATAGACAAGACTTTACTCCACTGGGGCTCTGACTACCTTGGGCAGGCATGTGGGCTTCCCATGTATAAGTTTTGCCATGAACTTCCAAGTATCTTCCTGCAAATTACCCACTTCAGCACTAAAGGAGACTGAGGTTTTTTAAGGTGCTTTCCTATAATTCTACTTCTCTGATGTCTTAAACCCTAACAAATACTTCCCTAACCTTCACTCTGCCAGGCTTTTGAAATCCATAAATTACATTCTTTCTTCTTAAAATATTTGGAGTTTGCTTTTGTGATCAAATTCTATATAATACACTATAATGTGTGGGTGCAGAGTCTAGCAGATGGTTGCATTTGGTGGTATGATCTGCAGAAGCTTTTTGCTGATTGCTTATGTTGTCTTAGTATGTGAGAAAGGAAGGTTACCAGTTGAGTGTAAATGTGAGAGAGGAAATAGAGAAGGTAAAATAGTTATTTAGCAGTATCACTAAAAGAATGGACTATGGTTGCTAGGCAACAGAAATGATGCTCTTAAGGTTCTGTGTTTCTGGATTTAAAGTAAAACTGGTTATGATTTTTCTCAGTCACATTTATGAGCTATGGATAAAACTTGTTAGATAGTTGACTATAACAGCCATATAGCTCAAGAGTTCTTAGAATTGTTTAGACTTTAACCTTAACTGGAAAGCTTTTTAAAATACCCATTTCTGCTCTCTACCCCTGGAGGTTCTGATTTCGTTGTACTAGAGTAGAATCTATTCATTGAAAAAAAATAAAAACCAAAGCTGCCTGGAGAATTCCAATTTAAGACCAAGGTGAAAAAAAAACCTTTTTGTACTATGAGAATTCCTGTGTTCAGAATCTGTGTCCTATTTATATTTTTATTCTTACTGCTTGACACAATGTAGACAACTGAAAAATTTTAGTTGACCTGAGGAATAAAAGTATGAAAATTCAAAATTTGACAACTATTTTCATTTTTCTATCCTCTTAATGATTTCTCACATACTATCCTATAGTGATTTGGAGTGTATAATAGATTCGATTTCAAGAACTTGTGCAATTTCTTACACCTCCATGAAAGAATGGGCAGTTAAAATACTAAATACTAACCATTTGTTGCTTAAGATCTCACAAATTTGTTCTAGAAATAATCTACTGAATCATACTGAATCATACATAGTACCTGAAATAGAGTTGGTTGTTGGATCACAGACTAATTTCTTCCTAAGCCCATAACTCTATTTCCTGGTCTCTTTCAAGGGAAGACATGGCATATGACAAGGTTCTAGCCAATGGTATATGGGAGATGAGATGATATGCAACATTGTACCCATCAAATCTTACTCAGAGTAAACTTTGTTCTTACTCTGTCCTTCAGCTCATAGCAGATGAACCAGGTGAACATGGAAGATGCTATCAAGATGGTGGAGCTTAAAGAAATTGGTGGAGCTTAAAGAAAATTGCTTAGGATAAGTAGCATCTTTGAACTTTGTGTTAATGAGAAGTAAACATCTATTAATCGTTATACATTGCTCATTTAGCAGTGGAAATGATTTTTTTTTATAAAACTGTGAGCTTACTGTCACAGGTAAGAGATATGAAAATATTTCAAGTATCATTTTTCCAGCTAAAAAAAAATAAAGGAAAAAATCATAAATGGTATGTTCTTGGCAGTAGATAATAGATTATCTATAGTAAAGTTCCAGAATGTGGTTCCTACAGCAGTGCTTCTCAAACCAAATGTGAACACTTGACTTGAAAGCAGAAATAACCCAAATGGGGAGTAGACCTCATGGATCAGCAATCTTTCTTTATTAAGCAGTGGAATGACACATTTTCAGGGGAGAAAATGACAACTGGTTACCAGAGGGGTCTGATTTTTATAGAGTTAAAGTGAGAACTAATCATAGCAGAATGTTTAGTGTGACTTAATTATTAGAGACTTAATTATAGCAGAATGTGTCAGTGGGCTAGTCTAGAAAATAGTTGTAGAACAGGAAATTATGAAAGTTTGGAGCCCACTACTGTCCTTCTCTCCCTGAGACCCATTGTCCTTCTTTCTCCCTGGGGGTTGTGGTTTTCCATTTCCTTCATGACTAACTAGGAAACTTTGTTAAAATCATATTCTGATTCAGATAATCTGGAGAGGAGGACTGATATTCTCCTTTCTAATAAGTTCTCAGATGACATCCTGCTGCTAGTCAGCAAACCACTCTAAAGAAGGCTCCAACTACGGCTGGGATTGTGGCTCAGTGGCAGAGCGCTTGCCTCACACATGTGGGCACTGGGTTCAATATGCAGCACCACATAAAAATAAATAAACAAAATAAAGATATTGTAAAATTCTCAACAATATATTCCGTGAGGATGAAGTGAAAAAAAAAGTGAAATAAACAAAGAGATGATCTACACTAAAGGAATATTCAACCAAAGGAAAGACTAAGTCAAATTTAAAAAGCAGAAATAAATCAAAATGATAGAGAATAAAAATCATAACTCAATAATAACCTTGAATGTTAACTAAACTCATCAATCAAAAGACATAGACTGGCAGATCAGATTAAAAAGCAAGACCCAACAATATGCTGTCTTCAAGAGACTCACCTTATGGGCAAAGACATCCACAGGCTGAGGGTGAAAGGATGGGAAAAAACTTATCACTCATGTGGATTGCATAAACAAGTAGGGGTTTCCATCCTCATCTCAGATAAAGTAGACTTCAAACCAAAGTTAATTAGAAGAGACAAAGAAGGACATTTTATAACAATTATAAATATTTTTGCCCCAAATAATTGAAGATCTATGTATATCAAACAAACTCTTCTCAGTTTCAAGCGTCAAATTGACCACAATACAATAATGCTGGGTGACTTTAACACATCTCTCTCACTACTGGACAGATCTTCCAAACAAAAACTAAATAAGGAAATTATAGAACTAAATAATACAATCAATAGCTTAGATTTAACAGACATATATAGAATATTTCATCCATAAGGAAGTGAATATATTTCTCAGCAGCACATGGCTCCTTCTCTAATATAGACCATATCTTGTGCCACAAAGCAACTCTTAGTAAATACAAAAAAAATAGAGATAATATCCTGCATTCTATCAGACCACAATGGAATGAAACTAGAAATCAACGATAAAATAAAAATAAAATACAAGCTACTGTAACAAATGGAAACTAAATAATACACTATCGAAATTTGAATGGATAGTAGAAGAAGTCAAGGATAAAATTTAAAAAAATTCTTAGAGGTAAATGAGAACACAGATACAACATATCAAAGTCTCTGGGACACTATAAAGGCAGTACTAAGAGTAAAGTTTATTGCCTTGAGCACATTCATTAAAAGAATAAAAAGGTCAACAAATAAATGACCTAACACTACATCTCAAAGCCCTAGAAAAAGAAAAACAAATCAATAGCAAAAGCAGTACAAGACAAGAAATAATTAAAATCAGAACTGAAATCAATGAATTTGGAACAATTGAAAAAAATGACCAAACAAAAAGTTGGTTCCTTGAAAAAATAAATACATAGATAAACCCCTGGCCATGCTAATGAAAAGAAAAAACTCAAATTACTAAATATAAGATGAAGAAGAAATATCACAATGGACATGTCTGAAATACAGAAAATAATTAGAAACTATTATGAAAATTTATATTTCAAGAAAATATTGAAGACATCGACAAATTTCTAGAGACATATGACCTACCTAAACTGTATGAGGAGGTCTTACATGATGTAAACAGATCAATTTCAGTAATGAAACAGAACAGGCCATCAAAAGCTTACCAACCAAAAAAAAAAGCCCAGGACCAGATGGATTCTCTACAAGTTCTATAAATAGACTTTCAAAGAAGAATTAACACCAATACTCCTCAAAGTATTTCATGAAACAGAAAAAGAGGGAACACTTCCAAACTGATTCTATGGGGCTACTATCACCCCGATTCCAATACCAGACAGAAACACATCAAGGAGGGCTGGGGTTGTGGCTCAGAATTAGAGAACTTGCCTAGCACATGTGAGATCCTGGGTTTGATCCTTAGCACCCCATAAAAAATAATTAAATAAAATAAAGGCATTGTGTCCAGCTAAACTTAAAAATAAATATTAAAGAAAAAAAAAGACTTATCAAGGAAAGAGAACTTCATCAATATCCCTGATGAACATAGATGCAAAATTTTTCAATAAAATTCTAACAAATCACATACAAAAACATAATAAAAAGATGGTGCATCCCAATCAAGTGGGATTCATCCTAGGGATACAGGATTGGTTCAACATAACGAAAATCAATAAAAGTAATTCATCATATTAATAGACTTAAAAACAAAAGTCATATGTCATTTCAATAGATGCAGAAAAGGTGTTTGACAAAATACAGCACACCTTCATGTTCAAAATACTAGAAAAACTAGGGATAGTATGATCATAGCTTAACATTGTAAAAGCTATACATGCTAAACCCAGGGCCAGCATCATTCTAAATGGAGAAAAGATGAAAAGCATTCCCTCTAAAAACTGGAACAAGAAAAAGATGTCCTCTTTAACTACTTCTATTCAACATAATCCTTGAACCTCTAGCCAGAGCAATTAGGCAAAAGTAGAAAATTAAATGGACATAAATAGGTAAAGAAGAACTCAAACTATCACTATTTGCTGATGACATGGTTCTATATCTAGAGATCCAAAAATTTCACCAGAAAACTTCTAGAACTCATAAATGAATTCAACAAAGTAGCAGGATATAAAATCAACACCCATAAATCAAACACATTCCTATGCATTAGTGATGAATCCATTGAAAGAGAAATTAGGAAAACTACCCCATTCACAATAGCCTCAATAAAAAATAAATAAAATACCCGGTAATCAATCTAACAAAAGAGGTGAAAACTACAGAACACTAAAGAAACAAATTGAAGAAAACCTCAGAAGATGGAAATATTTCCCATGCTCCTGGATAGGCAGAATTAATATTATCAAAATGGCCATATTACCAAAAGCATCATACAGATTTAATGCAATCCTATTAAAATCCCAATGACATTCTTCATAGAAATAGAAAACGCAATCATAAAACTTACTTGGAAAAATAAGAGATCCAGAATAGCTAAAGCAATCCTTAGCAAGAAAAGTGAAGCAGAAGGCTCATAATACCAGACCTGAAACTATACTACCAAGCTACAGAAACAAAAACAGCATGGTATTGGAACCAAAATAGACTTGTAGTCCAATGGTACAGAATAGAGGACACAGAGACAAACCCACACAACTACAGTTATGTCATTCTAGACAAAGGTGCCAAAAACATTCAATGGAGAAAAGATAGCCTATTCAACAAATGGTGTTGGAAGACTGGAAATTCATATATAGTAAAATGAAATTAAGCATCTATTTCTCACCCTGCATAAAAATTAACTTAAAATGGATCAAAGACTTAGGCACTAGAACAGAGACCCTGCACCTAATAGAAGAAAATGTAGGCCCAAATCTTCACCATGTTGGCTTTGGATTGGCCTTCCTTAACCAGATTTCTAGACTACAAGAAGTAAAATCAAGGATCAATAAATGGATGGATTCAAAGTAAAAAGCTTTTTCTCAGCAAAGAAAACAATAATGTGAGGAGAGAGCCTACAGATTGGGAGAAAATCTTTACCACATGAACCTCTGATAAAGCATTAATCTCTAGAGTATATAAAGAACTCAAAAACCTTAACACCAAAAAAAACCAAATAACCCAATTAATAAATGAGATAAGGAACTAAATTGACATTTTACAGAAGAAGAAATACAATCAATCAACAAATATATAAAAATATGTTCAACACCTCCAGCAATTAGAGAAATGCAAATCAAAACTACACTAAGATTTCATCTCACTCCTATCAGAATGACAATCATCAAGAATACAGGTAACAAAAAATGTTGGTACACTCAAACATTGCTGGTGAGAGCGCAAATTGGTTACACCACTATGGAAAGCAGTATGGAGATTCCTCAGAAAACTTGGAATGGAAATAAAGAAAAATGTGGTATATATATATATTCAGTGGAATATTACTCAGCTTTAAAAAAGAATGAAATTATGGCATTTGCCAGTAAATGGATGGAGTTGGAGAATATCATGCTAAGCGAAATAAGCCAACCCCCCCCCAAAAAAAAACCCAAGGCCAAATGTTTTCTCTAATATGTGGATGTTAATTCACAATAAGGAAGGAGGCACTAGAGAAGAATAGTGTTACCTTAGATTAGGTAGAGAGAAATGAAGGGAGGGCAGGGTGTGGATTTGGGAATAGGAAAGATAGTAGAATGAAACAGACATTATTACTTTATGCATATATGTGACTGCATGACTAATATGATTCTACAACATGTACACTCAGAAAAATGAGAAGTTATATCCCATTTATGTATGATATATCAAAGTGCATAAATGTATTCTACTGTCATGTATAATTAATTAAAACAAAACAATTAAACGGCAAAAAATAATATTGTGTCTGTGTATAACTAATTTTTTTTTAAAAAAAGAAGACTCCAAATAGAGCATTTTGTTTCTCTTACTGACACTAAAATCTCTAGTCTTTTCTCCACAAGTTTAACTTAGATACTTTAATTATGCCAAATGGTATTTTAATAGGATTGCATTAAATCTGTATAATGCTTTTGGTAATATGGCCATTTTGATAATATTAACATGAACTAATTTAGATAGATAACTAGTCTTCTCCCTACATGTCAGGACTTTCCTTTTCTTAATGGGTTGACTCTTATCCCTGAAGGAGTGTTACCTCCTAACTCTGGTACCTATGAATGTGACCTTATTTGGAAAGATGCTCTTTGTAGATGTAATCTAGTTAAGATGAGGTCTTTAGGGTACACTGTAATCTGATTAGTGTCCTTATAAGAAGTGGGGATTTTGGACACAGAGATTAGAGAGGCAGTATCAGTGAAAACAGGTAACAATTGGAATGATGCATCTATAAAACAAGTAATGCCAGGGATTGTCAGCTTCTACAGAAGCTAGGAAAGAGGAGTGGGATAGACACTCTCAGAGCCCTCAAAAGGAGCCAACTCTGCTGACTCTTTGATTTTCAACTTCTGGCCTCCAGAATTATGACACACTGTATTCCTATGGCTTACGTCATCAAGTCTATAATTCTTTGGGACTACATCCCTTAGAAACATACACCTTTGTATGTTTAATGTTGAATGTTTTGATTCTAGCATATATAACAGTTGTCTGAGGGAATAGAAATAAATCAGTTTCTTTTTTATTTCTTTGCAAGTAGTGAAGAATTATTATCTCCTTAGTACCACTAACATCAAAACAGTTTTTTTCACCAATCATTGCTTACCTAATATATCAAAAACATTAAACTTCTTTATGAAAGTTAAGTATGAGCACTCTTCGATGCTTCTTCTAACAATTGGTTTACTTAATGGATTTTTCTACCTGATAACCTCTACACTGAAGATGGTAACATGATTCAAAACTGACCCATCCCACAGCTATAGAAATGTTGTGCTTTTAAAGAGCAGGGTCTCCAAATTAACTTTCCTCAGATTTCCAAATGATAAAAATATTAAATATCATTTTTTCTTTCATTGGTAGTGAGTCATAATGGAAGTCAATACCTTGATCATCTTTATTTCTATTTCATTTCTACTCTTTCCTGGCCTCTGAACATATATAACTATCTAAGCATATCAGATAATTTTACCTCCACCTACTGTAGGAGAGAAATTTATTATGTACTTCTTTAGAGAACAGGAGCATTTGAAATAACTAAAGTATCTAAGCATTAAGAATACTTTTTCTTTATAATCTAAAATACTGTCCTAAAGGGAAGAAAAGTACACATTTTCACAACTTAAACACAGGCAAGAAATTGTAGCATTTAAAGTGATATTTAATATTGTTATTGTTGTGTTGGCAAAGTGTCTCCCTACCATTAATTAATGTATCTAATTAAATGTATCAGCACTGGCAATAGACATCATTTTAAGGGTCACTTTGTAGCTACAAAAAAAATCAGAAAATTACAAAAGATGTGATTGTAACAATAGGTTGTATCAGGAGACAAAAAGAAATGGAACTCATTTTAATATATGGATTCTAGATGGTAATTCTCTTTGATGAATATGATTAGCTCAAAGCATTTTGCTCTTTTTTTTTACAATGAAAAATAGTGGGGGGCTGGGATTGTGGCTCAGTGGTAGAGCAATCACCTAGCACATGTGAGGCACTGGGTTCGATCCTCAGCACCACATAAAAATAAATAAATAAAGCAGAGGTATTATGTCCATCTACAACTAAAAAAATAATTTAAATAAGAATAGTCATATAAAACCAGGCACATGCTGCTATTGAGTTGGCTTAGTTCATGTTGTACTGTTCTGGATCCTTCTGGGAAACACTAATTTTCTCAGGTGCTGGCAATGTTAGTCACTGAGGGCTGTCAACTGAATTCCTCTGTCAGAATTGCTTCGTCCATGGTCACTTGCCCTTAGGAGAAAGGGGAGGCATCCTTTAAGTGGTTGATAAGGATGTATCAAGGCCTGCCTCAAGGTGGAACAACTCAGAAGAACCAATCCAGAGCTCCCATAGTACTGCATTGGCCTTCATTTTAAATGCTTCAAAGTTTAACAGCTCTATCCTTTGTCTTCCTGTGTCCTTCACTCTGACTGGTGTTGATCATACAAATGCTCATTCCTAGAAATCTCAGTATCCCAATCAAGTTCTCAGGTTACCAAATTTATAATTATTTATAAATTCTTGAAATATAGACAAAGAGTGAATGATACAGATCTTCCTTTGTACTTGTGCATATGCATGTGTAAATATATATGTGTGTATATATACTAGTATATAAAATATAGTATATAGACATACTAGTATATAAAAATATTTGTCTTCTTTATGAGTCTTAAATATACACATATATGTATATATCATGCATTCATTAGTAATAGATATGCATACATATGTTGAATAAAATGATGATTTCTCAAAAATATCCACATCCTAATCTCCCAAACTTTTATATATGTTCCCTTACATGTTCACAGAGATTTTGCAGATACAATGAAGATAAGAATCTTAAAATGAGAAAGGTATGCTGGATTATTTTGGTGGATCCACAGGGGCTTGAAAGTGGAGAAAGGAGGGAAAGATATGTAACAATGAAAATCAAGTCTGAATGATGCAATGTGAGGACTCAGCCCACTCTTGCTGGCTTTAAAGGTAGAAAAAAAAGGGGACTCACAGTGAGGAAATTCGCTAGAATTCAAATTCTCTAGAATTCGGACAATTAGGAAAATTAATTCTCCCCTGGACTCAATAGAATGAAAAGTAGTTCTGCCAACACTTTGATTTTAGGATTTTGAATCTACAAAACTGTAAAGTAATAGATTATGTTGTTTAAAACACTAAGTCTGTGCTTTTTGTCACAGGAGCAATAGAAAACTAATACAGTGTATTTCCTCTTTATCTTTCCAAGGAAATGATAAGATGGTTATCATGGTACAGCTTTGTCATTATCCTATGTCATTAATTCTGAAATGTCATACAAAATCCTACTTCTGTATTTACAACATGGTAAGCGCTATGCTAAACAATCATTTCACCCCTCAAAACTATTTTATAATTATGTATCTGAATAATTCAGCATTTTCTCATGAGTCCTTGAAAAACATGTGATCACAGCGACCTTCATTGAAAATGGAGTTTTTACTTAAGGGCATTTGAAGTTTTTATTAGAATATGTATTTTGCCCTTAAGTTATTTGACTAGAACAGCATATGCACATTCAGTATTTTATTAAAAGCACATTCTTTTTCACAGACATAACAGATACATTTGCAGTGAAAGAATTTTATTTATTTTCCTTGCAGACTTTGCCATAACTGAATGGGAAAAGACCAAAGGATTTATTACCTTTATAAATCCATTCACCCAACTTTGAAAGTCTTTTTCTAAACACCAATTTAAATTATTTTTATTACTTTAATGTCTTATTGAAATGTTTATAAAGTCATCAAAGAAGCAATTATCAAAATATAAGGCAAAGGTGAGGTATATCTATATAGGCTCAATAAATAAAATGCTAAGAAAAATATTTTCTTAACTAGAATAGTTTAAAAAATAAATTAAAATCAAGAAATGTGTTTTAATCTAAAGGAAATGAATGGAATAGTGTTTAAGCAACACCTATATACATCCATTTGTTTTATTTACAAAAAGAAGGACTGGTAAAATCAAAACACAAGAGGAAAAAAAGAAGGAAGAGGAAAGGCTTGTCTCCCCTTGCTTGTGTTGATTAAAATCTCCATTCTCAGTGGAGAAACTGTCATCAGGAGATCTGACCATGGCTAAAATAATTCATTAGGCCAGTGGATTCCAAAACCAATTTCACAATCTTGTACCATTAAGGGTAATGTGAAATTATTTACAAAATCATTAAGATTGCCGAGAAGATTTCAAACTAAGTTAGTACAAACCTCTCATTTTGTGGAAAAGGAAATTGAGGTCTGAAGAGATGTGCTACAATCCAGTTTATGAGTCACCCATAATTAGAAGACTAAATATTTAGTTCTCTAACCTTGTTTTGACCCTGAGGGTGTTATCCAACTTTATCACCACCTCACCTAATAAGCTTAGTTCTAAATGACTTTTTGACTCTTTTCCAAGATCCAGTTCACATTCACAAAATTTTCCTTCTCAAATTTTTCCAGGAATGTGCCCCAAGTCTTTCAAACTAATTAAGAGTAATGGAATATTTCCAAAGTAAATTAGTGTTGTCTAGAACAACATTGTCTAAAAAGAATATTTCCTAAAAGAAATATTGAAAAAGTAAAAAGAAATTGGTGAGTAAATTTTAATAATGTATCTTATTTAAGTCAACATATCAATCATTTTAACTTGTAATATTATGTTATTAAATATTTCGTTTTCTTATTTTCATATTCTGTCTTCAAATTCCAGTATAAATTTTATATGTACTGCACATCTCCAATTGGACCAGTTACATTTCAAACAGTCAATAGCCAATTGTTGTTTGCCAATATTAGTCTTGTTAAACAATACAAATCTAAAGTGACAATTATTACTCATATTCTGGGTTAAAATTAAATTTCTTCAGTTTAATTATAATTCTGAATAATTATTGAATAAACACTCAATTTATAATGCTGGATTCCTGAAAAATTCCTTACAATTTCTGTTTTCTGATTTCTTATTTTATATATTGAATTTCCCTTGTCCTCCCCCCCACTTTTTTTCGCTTTTATTTATTTATTCTCATTTTATTTGTTTTTCCTTATCTATTTATTTATTTTCTGCTCTGTCCTGAGAGAATTCTCCAAAACATCCTTCTAATTCTTTGCTTCAATTTTCCATAGTATTTCATCAGTTCTTCAGGTTCTCTATGACACATTTATATTTAATAATTTTTTCTCTGATAGTATGTATTATATATTAATAATTTTCTTCTTTCTTTGGATTTTTTTATTTCTCAGAAAAAGCTTTCCTTCAAAAGAACTGTGGCAAATAAGTGATATGCTAATTTTAGTTCATATCTCAGGTTTAGGTAATTAGCATTTGACAAAATTTTGGTGCAAACAATCTCAAGTTTGAAACAGATGGCTTCAATTAACAAAGGGTTTCAAATAATATTATCCAAATGTAAACCAGAAGAAAATTAAGGTAAGAACAGAAATTAATTTGGTGTAGTATAGTACATTTAGGATGTATGATTTGCCAGAATGATTGTATGGGCAATATCTCCAGCATGGGCAATATAGGGGCATCCACTATGCCTGGAAACTGAGTGTCCTTGGAGTGACATCTAGAACTGAACATGGGCTTGGGTCTCTGTTTCAAGAAGGGCCTGTAATCAAAACCAACTACAAACAATGCTGATTCTGCTGCTGAGTGTGTTTGCATTCACCTGTGAGTGAATTTCTTAGTCAAGGTCCTATTCAGGGAAAATTAATCCTCAAGATGTAAGATCGTGTTGTGTGACTGTGTTTTTTTTTTCCTATTAATTAATGTTGGTTCATTTGGGATATTCTGTCCAAACTTTCAGTATAATAGAAAACCTGGTTATTAGGTGCCATGTACTAAACTCCAATCTGCAGAGGCTACCAATTGTTCAAATGCCAATTGACTTAGGTCAGTTTAAAATGATGGAGTCAGTCTTTTTGCCTCTCCTTTTTTAAATTTTAATTAATGAATACATTTGATGTATAACAATTATATATATTGGGCACAATGTGATGTTTTTATGTATGTATAAAATGGAAAGATTAAATCAAACTAACTAATATATCTATGACCTCACTTCATTATTTTTTGTGATAAGAACATTTAAAATAGATTATTTTAGCAATTTTGAAAACTACATTATTATTAACTGTAGACACCAGTCTGTGCAATAGATCTCAAAAACATTCCTTCTATCAAACTGAAAACTGTATTCTTTGCCAACATTTCCTCTTTCCTTATCCCATATCCCCCAGCCACAAGTATCAAATATTCTACTCTGTTTCTCTGAGATAAACTCATTTATTTTCCACATGTAAGTGAAATCATGTGTATTTGTGTTTATGTGACTGGCTTCTCTCCCTTAGCATAAGTCCTCCAGGTTCAGATGTCACAAACAGCAGAATTTCCATTTTTAAAATCTGTATTCTACTGTGTATGTATACTACATTTTCCTATCCATTCATGCAATTACAGATGCTTCCATTTCTTGGCTATTGTGAATAGTGTTGCAGTAAACATGGGTGCATAGCTCTCTCTTCAACACACTGATCTTAATCATTTGGGGTTAAATCTAAAAATGGAATTAATATATCATAAGTCAATTCCATTTTTAGGTTTTTTTTTATTGGTTGTTCAAAACCTTACAAAGCTCTTGACATATCATATTTCATACATTAGCATACATTAGCTTCAAGTGAGTTATGAACTCCCATTTTTACCCCAAATACAGATTGCAGAATCACATGGGTTACACATCCACATTTTTACATAATGCCATACTAGTAACTGTTGTATTCTTCTACCTTTCCTATCCTCTACTATCCCCCCTCCCCTCCCCTTCCATCTTCTCTCTCTTCCCCATCTACTGTAATTCATTTCTCCCCTTGTTTTTTTTTCCCATTCCCCTCAAAACCTCTTATATGTAATTTTGTATAACAATGAGGGTCTCCTTCCATTTACATGCAATTTCCCTTCTCTCTCCCTTTCCCTCCCACCACTCATCTCTTTTTAATGTTAATCTTTTCCTCATGCTCTTCCTCCCTGCTCTGTTCTTAGTTGCTCTCCTCATATCAAAGAAGACATATGACATTTGTTTTTTAGGGATTGGCTAGCTTCACTTAGCATAATCTGCTCTAATGCCATCCATTTCCCTGCAAATTACATGCTTTTGTCATTTTTTAGTGCTGCATAATACTCCATTGTGTATAAATGCCACATTTTTTGTATCCATTCATCTATTGAGGGGAATCTAGGTTTGTTCCACAGTCTAGCTATTGTGAATTGTGCTGCTATGAACACTGATGTGGCAGTATCCCTATAGTACACTCTTTTAAGGTCTTTACATTATATAAGTCTTTCATCTCTTTTGTTAGGTTGATTCCCAAGTATTTTATTTATTTTATTTTTTTGAGGATATTGTGAATGGAGTAGTTGTCCTCATTTCCATTTCTGAAGATTTGTCGCTGATATACAGGAATGCCTTTGATTTATGTGTGTTGATTTTATATCCTGCCACTTTGCTGAATTCATTTATTAGTTCTAGTAGTTATTTTGTAGACCCTTTCGGGTCTGTTAGATATAGTACCATATCATCTGCAAATAGTGATAATTTAAGTTCTTCTTTTCCTATTTTTATGCCTTTAATTTCTTTTGTCTGTCTAATTGCTCTGGCTAGTAATTCAATAACTAAATTGAATAGAAGTGGTGAGAGAGGCATCCCTGTCTTGTTCCAGATTTTAGAGGGAATACCTTCAGTTTTTCTCCATTTAGAATGATGCTAGCCTGAGGCTTAGCATATATAGCTTTTACAATGTTGAGGTAAGTTCCTGTTATCCCTAGTTTTTCTAGTGTTTTGAACATAAAGGGATGCTGTACTTTGTCAATGCTTTTCTGCATCTATCGAGATGATCTTATGGTTCTTATCTTTAAGTCTATTGATGTGGTGAATAACATTTATTGATTTCCGTATATTGAACCAGCCTTGCATCCCAGGGATGAATCCTACTTGATCATGGTGCACAATTTTTTTGATATGCTTTTGTATTCAATTCACCAGGATTTTATTGAGAATTTTTGCATCTAAGTTCATTAGAAATATTGGTCTGTAGTTTTCTTTCTTTGAAGTGTCTTTGTCTGGTTTCGGGATCAGGGTGATGGTGGCCTCATAGAATGAATTTGGAAGAGCTCCTTCTTTTTCTATTTCTTGAAATAACTTGAAATGTATTTGGTATTAATTCTTCTTTGAAGGTTTTGTAAAACTCCGCTGTATACCCATCCGGTCCTGGGCTTTTCTTGGTTGGTAGTCTTTTGATAGCTTCTTCTATTTCCTCCTTTGTTATTGGTCTGTTTAAATTGTGTGTGTCTTCGTGACTCAATCTGGGCAGATCATATGACTTAAGAAATTTTCAATATCTTCACTATCTCCTATTTTATTGGAATATAGGGTTTCAAAATACTTTCTAATTATCTTCTGTATTTCTGTAGTGTCCATTGTGATATTGTCTTTTTCATCCCGTATGTTAGTAATTTGAGTTCTCTCTCTTCTTCTCTTCATTAGCATGGCTAAGGGTCTGTCGATCTTATTTATTTTTTCGAAGAACCAACTTTTAGTTTTATCAATTTTTTCAATTTTTTTTTTGTTGTTGTTGTTTCAATTTCGTTGATTTCCGCTCTGATTTTAATTATTTCTTGTCTTCTACTACATTTGCTGTTGTTTTGCTCTTCCTTTTCTAGGGTTTTGAGATGAAGTGTGAGTTCATTTATTTGTTGGTTTTTTCTTTTTTTGAGGAATGAACTACAGGAAATGAATTTCCCTCTTAAAACTGCTTTCATTGTGTCCCATAGATTCTGATATGTTGTGTCTGTATTGTCATTTATCTCAAAGAATTTTTTGATTTCCTCCTTTATGTCTTCTGTAACCCATTGATCATTCAGTAACATATTGTTCATTTTTCAGGTGATGCAGGATTTTTCCTTCCTTCTTTTATCATTGATTTCCAGTTTCATTCCATTATGATCAGATAAGATGCATGGTATTATCTCCACACATTTATATTTACTAAGAGTTGCCCTATGGCATAATATATGGTCTATCTTTGAGTAGGATCATGTGCTGCTGAGAAAGAAGAATGTGTATCCACTTGATGATGGTTGATATATTCTATATATGTCGGTTAAGTCTAGGTTATTGATTGTGTTATTGAGTTCTATAGTTTCATTATTCAGCTTTTGTCTGGAGGATCTGTCTAATGAAGAGAGCGGTGTGTTGAAGTCACCCATAATTATTGTGTTGTGGTCTATTTGACTCTTGAACTTGAGGAGAGTTTGTTTTATGAACATTGCAGCACCATTGTTTGGTGCATACAAATTGATAATTGTTATGTCTTGTTGGTGGATGGTTCCTTTTAACAGTATATAGTGTCCTTCTTTATCCCTTTTAATTAACTTAGGTTTGAAGTTGATTTTATTCGATATGAGTATGGCCACTCCTGCTTGCTTCTGAGGGCCATGTGAGTGGTATGATTTTTCCCAACCTTTCACCTTCAGTCTGTGTATGTCTTTTCCTATCATATGAGTCTCCTGAAGGCAGCATACTGTTGGATCTGTTTTTTTTTTAATTCAGGTTACTAGCCTATGTCTCTTGATTGGTGAATTTAAGCCATTAACATTTAGGGTTACTCTTGATATATGTTATGTACTTCCATTCATGTCTATTTATTTATTTATTTTAATTTGGCTAGTTTTTCCTCTTTGGTTATCTTTCTCCCCCTTTACTGAGGTACCTCCCACTGTTAGTTTTGGGTGCTATTTTTCAGTTCCTCTTCTTGTAGTATTTTGCTCAAAATGCCTTGCAGTGCTGGTTTTCTGGCTGCAAATTCTTTTAACTTTTGTTTATTGTGAAATATTTTAATTTCATTGTCAAATCTGAAGCTTAGTTTTGCTGGATACAGTATTCTTGGTTGGAATCCATTATTTTTCAGTGTTTGAAATATGTTGTTCCAGGATCTTCTCGCTTTCAAAGTCTGTGATGAAAAATCAGCCGTTAACCTAATTGGTTTACCCCTAAATGTAATCTGCCTCCTTTCTCTCGTAGCTTTTAATATTCTCTCCTTGTTCTGTATGTTGGATATCTTCATAATTATGTGCCTTGGAGTTGGTCTATTATGGTTTTGTATGTTTGGGGTCCTCTAGGCTTCCAGAATTTGGCAATCCATTCCATCTTTCATATCTGGGAAGTTTTCTAAGATTATTTCATTCAAAGATTGTTCATTCCTTTGGTTTGAACCTCTATACCTTCTTGTATCCCAATGGCTCTCAAGTTTGGTTTTTTTATGACATCCCATATCTCTTGTATGGATTGCTCGTGATTTTTTAACATCTTTTCTGTGTTGACTATATTCTTTTCGAGTTGATAAACTTTGTCTTCATTATCTGATGTTCTGACTTCTATTAGATCTAGTCTATTTGTAATATTCTCGTTTGAGTTTTTAATTTGGTTTATCGTTTCCTGCATTTCTAGGATTGCTGTTTGATTTTTTTTTAAATCTCTATCTCCTGGTAGAGTTCCTTCTTTGCAATTTAAATTTGCTTATGCAATTCATTTTCAAAGTATTCTTTCATTGTTTCGACTTGGTGTCTCATGACTTCTCTAAGATTCCATTCCATCTGAGTCAGGTATGCCTTGAGTTCTTTCTCTGTCCATTTTTCTGATGCCTCTAGGTTCTCCTGTATATTTAAGTTGTCCTGCATTGTTTGTAATCATTTTTTTCCTTGTTTTTTCATGTTTTTCACGTTAATTTCCAACTCTGTTTAACTGCTGTGTTTCTGTTTTCTCCTATAAATTTGTTTTGGTTTTGTATATCTCTGTGGTCTCTCCTTTGTGGTGGGAGAGTATGCCTAGAAATTTTGGGCTTTATTATACTTTAAAGCTGATTCATTCAATCATAAAAGGCTTCCAGATTCTGTATGCATACAGTGATTTGTTGTTTGGTCTTAGGACTTTATGTTTAGGTTAGGTGCTATGATGGTATGAGGGTTAGTATGTCTTGGCTACTTTGGAAGATTGCTCTACGGGAGGGGGATATTAACGGGTGATTGGATCAGGGTGTTTGGTAATAGCTAGGTATTTAGGAGTCCTAAAAACAGCCTCAAAACATTCACCTATTTGCATTTAGACAATTACACGTAATGGAAGACATAATGCTTGGGATGTAAGTTGGGGGGTAGGGGAAGGAAGGTGCTCTTAAAAAGAAAGAAGGAGAGAGAGAGAGATAGAATAGAGGAGAATAGAAAGAACAATAAAACTTGAAAAGGGAAAGAAAGAAAGAACGAAAGGGGAGAAAAGGGAAAAAAAGCTAATAGAATAGAAATTAAAGAAAAAATGAGGTCTTAGAGATCCATTTTCTTCTCTTCCAGTAGGCGGAGCTGTGCCCTCCGAGCCGAGCTTCTGCCCTCTATGTGCCGACAGCAATCCCTGTAGGACGGCTCTTGGGAGTCTCTCAATCCTGTTAGTCCAGAGCTGTTTCACTTCTCTGGCCCCTCCCCCTCTTCCTCCTGCCAACCAGCTAGTTCCTGCTCACCGGAGGCGGTTCTCCAAGGATCTGATTACTCTTGCAGCCCCACAGTGTGCCCTATTTCCGGAACAACTGAGCACTCTCTCTGTCATTCATCTAAGCCCCAGTGCTGTGGAGCGGTGATCTGGGAACCAACAGTTTAATTTTTCCGGACCCCTTTGGTGGGCATGCCCTCGGAAACTGGCGGCTAAGACCTTGGGTGTCGCCGCTGGTGATAAGGGGAGTTGGGGATCGAGAATCGCCTCTGCTTCCCTTGGCCCCTACAGTCACGCCCATGCTGCTGGCAGTAGGGGTAGTTGGGAGTCGGGAGTCCCTCGGCCCCTACAGTCACGCCCATGGAGAGATTTTTGAGGTTTCCCGGCTGTTTGTATCTGGTGGGGGTGGGAGTCACACACCTGCTAAAGTGGATTCCACTGGGAAGGAATCTCCTCGGCCGAACTCTGGTGACGTCACCTCTCTGCTATTGTGGGCCCCAGGCTCCTTGCCGGAGTGTCCGAAGGGAGGGGTGGGACTGGCCTCTCTCTGGTCTGACCCAATCTCGATTGTTTTCGGTTCCCAGTTCGATATTTCACGAAGGCTTGGTTAGAGACCTTTTCATAGGGTCCCTTCGCTGCGCCTGCTTAGCCTTGCCTCGGAGGCTGGTCGCTGAGCCCCACGGGCGACGGCCGGCAGGTCTGAACCTCCGCGCCACGTGGTGGAGATTCACTCGTCTGGAGCAAACTGTAACCTCCAATAATCCCACTAATTCCCGGCAGGTCTCATTTCAGCGGAATTTTGCTAGAAGTTTAGGTAGAATCTAAGCGTATTAATGCGTCTCTCTGACCCCATTAATGAGGAGGTACTGAAAGCATTGCCTCCCTGCCCGCCGCCATTTTGGTTCCTCCTTTTCCTGTTTTAATAAACTGTCACAGAACAGGCACACAGTCTTATTATATACCCAGCACACATTCTTCTTTCGAGGCATTTTTTTTTTATGTATGCATGATAACAATATGAGAACAGCTTGATTACATAATTACCAAAAGATGTGACTCATAAGGAAAACTGATTTCATCTCCTCATCTCTATGATTTCATTTCTAAAAACCTTAAAATGTTTAGTCCCTGGGCATGAAAAATAAGTTGACACACAACCTTTTATTTATTCAATAAGAGTTCTTTATTTCTGGGTCTGTGGATTCTAATAGGATTTGTTCTCCCTTGTGTTGATCTTGTAATGAGGAAGCTGCATAATTACAGAAAAAAAATGAACAAAACTTGAAGTCTCTGGAAATATGTAAAGAATTCTGAAACATTTATCCTCAATAACTCCCAAAACAATATCTTATATTCTAAATGAATTACAAGATGTAATGCTACTTTTTGTTCAGAATACTTTAAAATATAATATTTGAGGCCTGATGCAGAAGGAATTGTTTAAAAGCTATTTGCTAAGACTGTGGCAACAGAGGTAAAAGCATGTAGTTCAGGTAGAATGAACACGAATGTCAAAGAACATGTGTCAGGAGAAAAATTCTGAAACCTGATAATTCTCACTTCCAATCATAGTAGCAAATACAGTATAAAAATATACTACAATGAAATCCAGAAGCTGCTTCAACTTACAGTTTTTTCTTCCGTCCTCTTTTTCAGCATATTGCCTTTACAAGGAGCTATGTATTGTGTAAAATTCTCACATTTATGGCATATATACTTTCCCTCATCTTTGTATAACCTGTTATCATCAAATTTCTGCATGATTCTTTTTTCTATATCAAGGCAGAATACTGGGAATTTAAAATCAATTCCTTGCTGTTACATCGCCAATAGCAACTTCATAATATGCTTAATATATAGCAATTACTGGTAAACCTACCTCAAGGATGATGAATCCTTAATAAATATAAAAGTAATGCAGAAATGGGTCAAGTAATCTCATTAATATTAATCTTAATATTAATATTCCATCCTAGTAAACCAAAAAACAATAATTAAGATAAAACTCAGCAGATGAATAAACATCCTTTTAACCTAAGTATGGAATTACACTATACTGTAGGCATATTCATCATTATTTATCATTGTGTTTGCAGGTGCACATGCTAATGTACTCAAAAACATGACAAACGAATTCATTGAAATGATTTTTATCTTTAAATATAGCTCCAAGAGACAAATATAAAAAAAAAACTGATTCACAAAAGAACTTACTTTAGAAAACTCACACTATCCCATATATATGTACAAAAATGAGTCAATTAAAAATAAAACAATTTGAAAGGAGCTTATATAAGGAAAATGAAGGCTTGTTATCCCTTCGCTGCATCTTCTTCATCTACATGCAACATGTTGCATGATGAGAGTTGTTACATAAAGCTATAGCATAGTGACAGTACCAAACTTATAATTAGTTAAGAGAGAATAAATTAACTTTAATATTTCAGCATTTTTATAACAATAAGGCAATAAAACATCAGACAAATATGCACTATATATGTAATATATAATTTTAATCTCAAGTTTAGAAACTAAAGTATAAGCATAGAATTAAGCAATAAAAATTAACATTCCATCCTATTGAAGTTTAAAAATGATTCTGGGCCTTGGGACATTTAGTATTATTTATGTTTATTTTGTTAAATTATATGAAGATAACTATGTATTTGAGATTGTCAATAAATTCCCAACCAAAATTGTGTAAAAAATGAACACATTGAATTATAGCTTACGGGAACAATAAAGCATTTTTCTTAACTTCTCTTTTATGTATATCCTGATTATCAATTCATGAGACCACTCTTGAAAAGCTTTTTAATAAGGAGAAAGTACCACTTTTTGAAAAAGCATAGTCCTAAGGATTTAAAAATGTAGTCCTGAGGATTACAGAGAATTTACTTAGGGGGAGAATTATATAGTGATTAAAGCATAGTACTGTTACAAATTATATCAAGGATTTTATAGAGGAAATCTATTTTAATTCCTTAAATACTGCATAGTTAAAGCTTAGTGTATAATGTTCCCAAAGAGATTATACTGTTAGAAAGATTGATGAAACACAGTTACCAATACAGAGGATTAAATTCATAGTGTAGAGGGCAGCCAGATTATTCAACATTTATTAAAGCCAACAAAATATGGAGCAGAAAACAAGCAAAATGAATAAATTTGTTTTGCAAAACTGGAAATATACTGTTTCTGATTTATATACACACATGCGCATAAATATACACAAATGTATCTATTCTTTTATTAACTTATTCAGGGAGACTATTTAAACCATGACTACAAATGAGCATTAGTACTTAGTGTCAGTAACTCTGTACTTGTCAAGTTTGATCCTAGCAAAGAGAAGAATCATTTCCCGGAGAAAATAAGATTTAAATTAATTCAAGTTCTTCCTGGTACTAAAAGTTGTTATGCCAATAAAATGACATTTGAAAGCTTCAGTAATTAATATTGAAAATAAATTCAAAAAATTTAAACACTAAATGATTTTAATATAGGAGCTAGCCTAAACATTTTGACCTTCATATCTGAGATATTACAATGTGCTTCTTCTTCTTCTTCTTCTTCTTCTTATTATTATTATTATTATTATTAGATACTGGGGATTTAACTCAGGGTCACTCGTCCGTAGAGTCACACCCCCAGCCCTATTTTGTATTTTATTTAGAAACAGGGTCTTACTGAGTTACTAAGCGCCTCAATTTTGCTGAGGCTGTCTTTGAACTTGCTATCCTCTTGCCTCAGCACCTCCCCCAAAGCCCCTCCCTCCCCCCACCCCCACCCCATCCCCACAACCGCTGGGATGACAGGTGTATGCTACTGAGCCCAGTTACAATGGGCTTACTTATAGAAAATAAGCAAAGTTCAAAATGAGTTAAAAATAGGAGATTATAAAGAAAACAAAACTGTATTTAGACAATTGGAGTGACTTATCAAAAACTTACCATGTAATACATTAAAACATTTTTGTTGTAAAATTTTCAAATAATACAAAGTTTAATATTCTATAGAGAACACACTCAACTAAAATTGTGTACTTTTTTGTTTTCTCCATTGAATAATCACCTCTATAATAATAGGCTTAGTCATTCATAACATATTAAATATTAAATATATACCTGTCTCTCATATGTAACTTAGAAATAAAGAATTTTGACTCTGAATAAAATAGAACAGTCAAAGCAATAATGGGAATTTTCATACATGCCAGAGACCTAATTCTACTTTGCTGTTACATGCCTACAGCTAGAGACGTGACTGACTACACTGTAGGTGTCAAAGGAGCAGGCTACTTATTTTCATTTTCATGTTAATCATCAAAGAGCATGAACTGAATAATATTTATTGAATAATAGAATTTTGGGCTTTTTTTCAGCCTATACCAAAAATTTTATTTGTGTATACAAAAAGTAATGTAAAAGGATTATCTATTCCTTATAATCTGGAGGAACTACACAATTTTCTTAAAAAAAATGAGTTGGAAGCATCCTGTTGTATTCAAAAGTATGGCAATAATACTGTACCAAGAAGTACAGTACCTACTAAGCAGTAGGTATTATTGACTTTAGCCTGGCTTGTGTTTGATAATACTCTATTACTTCTGACACTTTAAGTCCTCTATGCTTAAGAGGCAGAGAAGTTTGCATGAATATAGTTACTACATGTGATTTCTCTTCACAATTCATGTCTCTCTTCAATTTTAATACTATCAATGACATCCCTAAGGTATGGCTTTATTTTCAGACTATCAGATGATTTCCAAATCAACATACATATCTGTACTTTTCCTCTTAAACCAAGAGTTGAAATATCCATTGAATATTTGTACACTTAGCCATTATTAATTGTATTTCTTAGGATCAGCATTGAACCACATATAAGATATCCAAAAGTAATCAGATGTATTCCTCCCACCTTCTACCTTGCAAGTACTATTCTATCAGTATGTATTTTCTTGCTGGTTGCAAGATACTTGTAATTTTTATTTTCCTGAGATGCTAGGGATCAAACAGTGCCCCCATGCTTATGTAGTCTACCACTAAGCTATAACCACAGCCCACAAGATACTTCTAGTAATTATGCATTATCCACCTCATATTTCCTTTTCCTGTTTAGTAACCAACAGCTAATATATTTTTAGTGACAACATACTATATTTTTATATTTATGTACTATATTGTTATATTTAGTATAACAATACTTCTCAGCCATCCTTGCCTCTTGTGTGATATGGAAGTGTCATGTGGGAATTTGTTGGACCTTATAAAACAGAGAGGAGTTGGGGAAGTACTCAGTGGATGAGGGCTTGCCTAGCGTACATTAGGTCTTGTGTTTGTTCTTCAACATTAAGAAGAAGGAAGAAGAGAAGGAATGTGAGGAAGAGAAAAAAATAGAAGAGTCTGGGCCTTTTTGCTTCCTGCTGTCTGCCTGTTATAAGGAAATAACAGTTAAGCTGAAGCAGCCTTCTTGGACAATGGAAATTCTGAAGAAGAAAACAAGACAATGGGACAAAGTCACCAAAGGAGGCTGGATTTCTTTGGCAGTGTACTGCTAATACCTAGTTCTAAAATACTCATCTTCACACTTGGATCACCAAAGAGCAATCAACTACTATTAAGTTTAATCCCTCTTTCTAGAAGAAGGCAATTTCTTACTGATATGATACACAAACAAGGCTTCTAGAGTCCCTCAAGAATTTCTTTCTGCTTTCCAACCACCCCAGTAACCAATTAATAACCAAGTCCTGTCAGTTTGACTTCTTAAATTGATTTCAAATCTCCTGTCTATGACCACTGTCATTGCTTTAGTTCTCTTGCCATCTGTCACTGTCCCGTTGCATCTAACACTAAAGCACATGCTTCCCATCTTACTTTCCTAGAGTATATCATTCACACTGCTGCCAGAACATTCTGAAATATTTCTCTGATCAAAATCTTCTCTTCCACACAGGATCAGTCACTTTCAGTGAATAATTTCCAAAGAGGTGGGCATTTTTTTTGGGGGGGCACAGAGTGACAGAGTATTAACCTTTTGTTGCAGAAATGTCAAAACACTGGTAATTCCTTGAATATATCTTCTATTCCTTCTCAGAATAAATATTCTCTGAAATGCATCATCTCACTTTGTTATCTATAAGACTTATGTAACTAATTAAAGTACATAAATTTGAGTTTATCCTGAAGATTTCATGATTTTCTCCATTTACAACAGTTTATAAATTTATAACAGTTATTATTCACAGTTCTGTTGCTGTAAAACACACATATGGTTTGATATGAACACATGGTGATGTAAACATGTTTATTTCCCTCCCAGACTCAGGAAACCCCAAGGTGGATAGGATAGCATAACCACTTTTGTATCTTCAATTTCTGTTTCAGTGTCCATGGAACACTTACACAGTAAGGTAGAACCTTGGTGGACACTGTTGTAAACAGAACTCTCAAGGGGATGATGGCATTATGGCTCATTCAACTGAAACCCCAAACAATTAGGATTACAATCTTCTATGTTCTAAGTTTTCTTCAGAATTATCTTGTACTAAACTAACACTGCCATTGGGCTGGTCAGAGAATGCCAGCATCTTGGAAAGCTAAAAAAAAAGACAAATGGGTGATGGCAAGACCACTTAGTTTCTGTGCATGATAGCCAGCAACATTGAGTTGACCCACTTTTGCAAGAAAATATAATAATCTAATTATGAATTAATTTGCTGCATTTCTCTTTGTATCATTTCATTTGGATTGTTGGATTCAGTGAATCTGTTTTCAGTCCTGTGTTCATAGGCTTAATTCTTTTCCTGATGCCTTGGTTGTGGTTATTGTGCCATTCAGGTCTTGGAAATAGATATTTCTTTTTTTCTTTTTTCAATTCAGCATTTTTAGCTACTCAGTGTTTAATATGATTCAATGTATTCAATGTTTAGAAAATATTTAGACAAGTTTTTCTACTGTTTTGAAATAGTTGTGGTTCTCTTTTCAGGTTTATTTTTTAAGATTTTAAGAGGAATAGTTAGTTTAAATACATTAGATAAGATCTTTGACTTTCATCTTTGGTATTTGGTGGTTAGTAGAGAGCCAATCATTTTCTGCTAATACTTCACTCATTAGAATTGAACATATGATTCCCTTTATTTTAATCTATGATAATCATGACCAGCTGAGCCCAATTTAGAGATCAACCCATTATTTCCACAATACTGTTTGTATGCACTGTGTATGCTAAATCAGAAAACCAAAAATCTCAATTTGGAAGTGTATTCAACAAATAGCTCTACTGACTGGTCTGATAATTGCACAACTTTTGCAGATTTATTGCTATAACTAAACTCAGATGTAGGTAAGTCTAAGACATTGTTTCCTTCACCTTTAAAGACTACAGGTTGTTCACATACTTTTTTGTAAATAAAATGAATTTTTATTTCTCTAGAGATATATCTTGTTAAGTCCATGATAGAGCTGTTTTTCCCCTGACTCATTCTTGGCTTTAGTAGCACTAAAATTAATGGAAGACAGAAAATCTTCCAGTCTTAGTTGCAGAAGAAATTTAAGGATATGAGGGTAGCTTAGGGAATGCTTTGAATGTACTTCTTAACCAATACCTTGGCAGTTTCCCAGGCTAATTTAAGTAATTCTCCCAAGATTATAAAGCAGGTATGTGTAGACTCAACACTAGTTGAGGCTGGCTCTGATGCCTCCACATTAAACATTTTTTTTCCTATACTATCTACAGTGGACTTTAGATGGATCTTTAACAAAGTATGTTCAATTAGATTCAAAATTATTTAACAAAAATTATGGAAAAATATACCATGATCTTGGCTCAAGTTGTCTAATCCTACAAAGATCACATTATAACAAAAGTAATGAAGTATAAACATAATAAATAAATAGGTCATCCAGTGAATTAGAAGATTGTGTATGTTTTGGGGAAAATGCAGATGGCAGGGAGATGAGAAGATTTGGGAACTGGATGTCTCTGAATTGTTCCATATTTGTTAGCATTTGTTCTCCATGGGAAAAAAAATTTTGTCAACTAGAATATAGTCATATAGTCCTCATTTATTTCAAACTCACTTAAGTCAGCATATATTAGACCAATCTTTCAGTGAGATGATGTCCTATAATTTTAATCTGATTAGACATCTGTTGCAATCTGTCTTCTGTCCTGAAATTCCCTGAACTCCTAAATGATTTTTGTTTTTAAAAATGTATACATCAGGGGCTGGGGTTGTGGCTCAGAGGTAATGTGCTCATCTGGCATATGTGAGGCACTGGGTTTGATCCTCAGCACCACATAAAAATAAATAAATAAAGTAAAGGCATTATGACCATCTACAACTTAAAAAAATAATTTTAAAAAATTGTATACATCAAGGTATGTTTTTGGTGCTAGCAATTATATGAGCTTTGAAAGATTCAAACTATCATGTATCAAACACCACAGTATGATCCAAATTCTTTCACCACCCTCCATGTTTTGTCTTTTAAACCCTTACCCCTTCACTATTCTTTCTACTGTCTGTATGGTTTCACCTTTTTCAAAACACTACTAAATTGTAATCTGATATAGACTTTTCTGTTTCACTTAGAATATGGATTTAAGTTTCATTGAGACTGGATAGCTGTGATGGTTAGATTTATGTGTCAATTTGAATGGGTTTTGAGGTGCCCAAATATTTGGTCAAAATTAAATTGGGTGTGCCTATGAGAGTATTTTCAGCAGACATTAACATTTTAATCAGGAGACTGAGTAAAGCAGAGTATTTTTAATGTGGGTGACCCTTATCCAATGAGTTGAAGGGGTAACTAGAACTAAAATTCTAACCCTTGCTTCAGTAGGAGAGAGTTCTTACTGATTTCTTTGAACTGGGGTTCACTTTTTTCAAGCCTTCAGATTCCAACTGAAACACTGGCTCTTTGTTCTAGCACCTGCCAGCTTTCAGAGTAGATCCATTAGTTCTCTTTGTTCTCAGACATGTCATTGTTGTTTTAACTTACTTTCCTTATAGGCAGGTGATTTTGAGCATGTTTTCATGTGTTTATTTGCCATCTGTCTGTCTTATTAGGTGAGCTGTCCATGTATATCATTTGTCAATTTATTTAGTGTGTTGTTTTCCCATGGTTTAACTATGAGAGTTCTTTGTGTATTTTTGGATAAAGTTACTTTATCAGATATATGATTTGCAAATATTTTTGATATCACACTATACAAAATTTTATTTTCCTAACATATTGAACACACATGCACACCTGCAATATTTAATCTCCCAGATTTGCAACACTTTGCAGCAGATAAAAAATCAATAACACTGCAATCTTAATGGACCCATTAACAAAAACAATATACTGGTGGTAATTTTTTTTTTCAAAGAATGAGAGCACCTGGGCCAAGGGTCTAATGTTGAAGCTCTTCAGCCTCTTGGTTGTCTATTCAACATTTTCACAATGTTATTCTTCTTCCAGATGCCTGGGGAAAGAGTAATTCCAGGTCACTTATATCAGACATCATAACACAAAAAGAGCTGAGGATGCATTGGCCTTAAAGAAAGAGAAAAAAGGCATTTCCTGATGATTCAGAGTTGTGGTCTAGCTAGGTCTTTCTGACAACACATTTGGAGAAGATGTTTGGATGTCATAGTAGTGAAAATCCTGATATCAGGTCAGAAATACATTATCTGGAAAACTTCAGTGAGCAAAATATACAAACTTGGTGTTTTACTTTAAGAGATTTAATAAATTTTAAGCCTTTTCTATTCTCAATAAATAAATGCCACAATAATAACTGAGCCTTCAAACAGAATGAAATGCATCTCCAATGGTAGTGAGAGCATTATTTACCAGTTGTTTGGCAAGAGAACAAAGCCATGTGTCATTCACACTCAATGGCATAGCCAAATCAGGCAGGTGGATGATAGTCTCATGGTATAGGGCTATGTAATACCTAAAGGAGACTTGAACCCCATTCCCTTCTGAATGAAAGAAGTCGTTATTCTCCTTTTTTGCCCTTAAAGGTTTCCCATTTAGATTATCAGAAACAAGAAAGGATCAAAGTGTTTTTTCACACTATACAACCAGAATTCCTGTACCCTATAAGTCATGTGATGATTCCCAAACATTTACCATCTGAGAAAACAAGAACACAAATACTAAGATATTAGGGACCCTGAAACCCCAGCTAGAGACTTGGGAGTTTTTATTCCCTATTCCTTGCTTGTCTCCTATCAAATGCAAACAAACTCCATGACATTAGCCACTGCCATTATTTAAAAGCATGTTTTCTGAACTTACAATTGAAGACTTGTGTTAATCAGGTTCTCTTAAAAAACTGAAACAATAGGAAATATAGATAGAGATGGATTCTGGTAATTGGCTCAGGTGATTATGAGGCTGAGAAATTCTGGAATGAAGTCTACAAATAGAGAACACAAAATCCAGTAGCATAATTCAGTCCAAGTCTGAAGGCCTGAAAACCAGGATGGTATAACTGTGTGAAAACAGGTTCTGATATTTCGGAGTAGGAAAGAGGTACACCCCCAGCTTAAGAAGAGAGAGATAATTTGCCTTTCCTCTACCTTTTGGTTCTATTCAGACCCTCAAGAGAATGGAAGATGGCCACTCACATTGGTGGAAGGCAGATCTTCTTTATTTAGTCTACTGATTCAAATACTTATCTCCAGAAATACCCTTACAATCATACCTGGAAATAATGCATATCAGCTATCTAGACATTCCTTAACTCAGTCAAGTTGACACACAGATTAATCAATCATCACAAACCTCATGCAGAGCAAGGATACTTTCATTTATGGCTTATGTTTCTCTCCTTTGTTTTTTGTTTTGTTGTTTGTTTTTTGGAAGAGGGATTGTGGATAACTTTTTATTGGAAAAAAAAGACTATGCCTTATTTTGATTCTTCCTATCCCAATATATAATTTAATTCTTAAGCCCACAAAAACAAACCAAATATAACTTAGAAATTGCCACCTTACTTGGAAATGACTAGAAGAATTTATTATAAAATGTGTGTAGAGAGAATTGAAAACAATCAGTACAAAATAGCTAGGATGTCAAAGACTGAATTGAAAAACTAAAAAATTTCATTAATATGCTCAAAGTGCAGCTAAGTTAGTCAGATCTTGATGAAGCAAATGTGATTCTGTGGTTTCCAAGTTCATGTATAAGACTTTTGCCCAAGCATCTAAGTTAGGGATCTTGAAGTATTCATCAAACCTTCTGTCTGAGCTCTGGCTGTTATCCTATTAAAAGGTTTTAATTTATCTTACCCATTCTGTGTATACCATTCACCAACGCTTCCTAAAATAGATGTTAGCAAAGGTTTCTAGTACAGCAGAAGTGTTGTGCTGAATATAAAGGAGGGACAGCAAATATGTGGAACACAAAAACTAATTTTCAGATTTGCCAAGCAGATTTCCAACTCTCAAGAGGGTAGCAACCATCTCCACACCTGGATGTCATTAAATTTCACATTATTATTTATGCCAAAAGGGAACCAGTGCTGAACTTGGACGCTCAAAAGATTTAAGAGCCACCTGGGACAACATTGCTGAAAGAGTAAATTTTGGAAATGGCTCTCTCTAAATATACACCACTATCTTTTCACATAAGAAACATACCAAACCAAACCAAATAATATTGTGTATAGTCACTGTTCTACTGCCAGTACTTTAAATTCAGCAGGAGGAGGTAGATTCAACCACTAACAGTCTTTAAAACATTGAAAAGAAAATTAAATAATCACCTTATGAAACTGTTTAAAATAGGCATGGAAAATTCTAGCTGAATAACACAGGAACATTTTTCTTGATTGATGTTTACTACTAATACTTACCTGGAAAAAATAGAACTCATATAAATTAGCAAATTTTCCAGTTTCCCTCCCATGCTCTGTCTGACAGAGTTCTCAATCAGTGGGAAAAAATTATTCCCACTGGGGAGGTATCAGAATCTTGAAGGAGAGCAGGAATAAACTGTTTGGTAAAGTACATTCTAATTGAACTTTTATAATTTTGTGAAAAGAAAAGCAATTATTGCTCTTTTGAATGAAAGCAGATAGTAATGTTCAACACAACATGCCCCTCTTCATAGGAGGGTACATTAAAATCTCCTGGGGAATAATATTCATATTATAATAATGTGCAGACAAAGGTTTAAATTGATTTACTACAACATATGACTATTCTTAAATGCTGCTTCTTTTTAATAGACATATTACATTTTTTATTTTTTCAAGGCTTTCAAAGTTTTCCAAAACACTATAATGTATATATTACCATTAAAATGTTGGTCACAATATTTAGTAATGTTAATACAGAAAGGTCTAATGCAATTGACCAGCAGGAAAAAAAAACTTCATCTCTTTCCTTAAAGGTCATCCACAATTATGGTCCATGGAATAGTTAAGATCTGAAATGTTCCCCAAAGGCCCTTGTGTTGAAGGTTTGGCCCCTGGATTGGTGCTACTGGGAGGTGGCAGAATCTTTAGAAGGTGAGGTCTAAGAGAAAGAAGTTAGATCTCTGGGGACTCGTCCTTGAAGGGGATATGGGGATTCTGACACCTTCCTCACTTACTTTTTCACTTTCTGGTGACCCTGAGTGGAATAGGCTTTCTCGTCCATGCACTCTGTCATGATGTAATGTGCCAACACAGACCCTAAGCTACATGGCCAAGCAATCACACATTGAAGTGAGCCAAAATAAACCTTTTTCCATTAATAAACTGGTTATCTCAGGTATTTTATTGCAGCAATGGAAACCTTACTAATACAGTCTGTATTAACTCTGCAAAGCCGTTGAACTTAGTCCTATAGCGTAATATATATTTACCAAATCATGTTTTAAACATAGACACACACACACACACAGAGAGAGAGAGAGAGAGAGAGAGAGAGAGAGAGAGAGAGAGAGAGAGAGAGAGAACACTTGGACTTAACCTGAAGAATTCAGATTTTCTAGGTATGTTAGAAGACTCTGAAATCATTTATGAGGTTCCATGTCCTTCCTTTCTTTCTTCCTTCCTTCTTTCCTTCCTTCCTCTTCAATCCACTGAGAACTGCAAACATTTCTTGAGTTCTCTTCTCTGGATTAGTCTACAGGGTTTAAGGCAAAGGCTATGTCTGAAGCCTGCAAATGGAATGGCTAATTCCACCTAACATCCTCCCATCAGGTCTCTGGGTTTGGCTGCTTAGAAACCTGAAGGTATTCTTTATTCCACAGTCTCTTCCTGTTTATTTTAGCCAGAATTCCTCCAAATAAACCTGTCAGGTATGCTGGAGAGTGTTTGTGGTTTGCAGGATGGTGACCTGGCTTCCTTCTCAGGCTCCTTTTTGGTGTCCTGCAAGGCCTGGCTCCTGATTGGGAGATTTTCATGCTTCTAGCTTGCTAAACAAAACAAAATCAATATCAGGATTTCAGCTAGTTCCACACTTGGGTGGGGAAAGGAGAGACACCAAGCTAAATATGAAGCCAATATTCCTTCATGAGCGAGCTTCAATGAGATCAGGATTTGACTTGCTGGGTTCTTCCACTGAGTGATGAAAATTTGCTTCATTGAAAAAAAGCTAGATGAGCGTAACAGTCTCTGAAGTCATTTTAAAAGCATTCCAAAATGGTTAGGGGCAATGACACCAATATACCAATAAGTACCTAGTGTCCCCACTTAATAACCTTCCCAGACAAACTTTCTTGAACTTACAAATTGTTAGCAATTTATCTTTCTAAGAAACCCCGTGTTATCACTTATGTTACCTTCATAGTTATTCTGTCCCTGTCTTGTGTGGTCATTGCCTCTTTCCTTGCTGCCAGCAAACCTCTTGGACCTGGCATGCCCTCGTTCCCTTCCTGGACTGCTGTCTCATGTGATTTTGCTACCCAGCCTCTGTACTGCCTTCTTTCTCAGCTACGAAGGAGTGATTGATTGTTCTCCTGCCTTGGAGTTTCCTAGCTAGTCTTAGAGTTTGACTATTATGAAGAAAATCTGCCAGCTCTTGAATAAGAAGGTGGGGAGCAACTACATAATTGTACCCAAGCATATGCCACCTTCCTGAGTATAACCACATTGCCTGCATTTGGAGAAAGAGAATATAGGTCTAATGATTTTGTCATTAAGTATATGCATTAAATGTGTAAAGAAAAAACTTTTGACATGATTATAATATACTGAAAACGTAATTGCTTTCTCTGAATGTCTTTAGAATATTTGCCATGAAATTTACTGGAAAGTCAGGGAGATAAATTAGAGTTTGTGACAGTTATGTTTTCTTCTGCTCATTTACTTTAACAACTGGGAATGATTCCTTCCATGTGGATCTCTCTTGCTTATCCATAAAGGCTGAATGTCTTTAGATTTCTTATTAGAAGAGTAAAGGATATGGGAAGAGGCACGGGCTGAAGGATTATGTTTTCTCAACTTCAAATTTGTGTCAGACATTCCCATTGATCTTCAGGGTTAAAAATAGTTTGGTGCACAATATAAAATATAAACAGTGCTGTGTTCAGTTGGAAAAAAAGTTCTCACTTCTTTTTTTAAAAAATAATTGTAGTTGGACATAATACCTTTATTTATTTATTTTTATGTGGTGCTGAGGATCGAACCCAGAGCCTCACATATGCTAGGCGAGCACTCTACCACTGAGCCACAACCCCAGCCTTTCTCTCACTTCTTTTTGATGTATTGCTCCTTTAATTTTTTTTTTCAATTGACATATAAGAATTGTACATATACATGGGGTACCACATGATGGTTTGCACTACACATATATTTACTGTGCAATGCTCAAATCAGGACAAGTATATTCACTACCTCAAACATTTATCATTTCTTTGTGGAGAAATTATTCAGGTTACTTTATTCTAGCTATTTTAAAATATATACATATCTTCATTATCTATAATCACCCTACTGTGCAATAGACAACCAAAACTCATTTCTTCAAACAATAACTTGGTAATGTTGACAAACTTTTCCCCTATTCTCCTTATCCTCTGGTAAACACTTACTGTAGTTTTTTAAATGGGTAATTTATCACTTAAATTCCAGTATCACTGGATCCAACCAAGTCAAAGTTAGAAATGTTTAATTAGATGTTTAGTTCCTTCCTTCCAAAAATGATCCCTAAAATATTTGTATTTTTTTATTGGAAAATAAGAATTTTTTAGATTTTCAGATGTGTTTAGAATATCAACTTTTATAGGAAAACATTACAGCTCATCCCATTTCCTAATTTTGAAAATAATACTTCTCTATTTCAAGAAATTTTCACCTAGCTGCACATCTTGAATTATTTCTAGCATCTTATCTTCCAATTAATATATTTCTGATAGCAATTTTGATAATTATATTTATAGTATTTCTGAGCCACTCTCAGAGCATTGGTTCCCAATTAGGGTAATTTAGATGCTAAAAAGCTCTTCTCCTCCAGTTTGGAATAAAATAAATCATATGCGTCTAGCACACTGTTATTCTAAAGCATTTTTAAATGAATTGCAGCACAGACAATACAAATATTCCAAGAACATCAGCTAATTAAATTCTAGAACAACAGCTATTAAAATCTAAAAATTAAAGCATCACCATAGATGTGTCTGGTTATCATATCTTGGATTTTGCAGTGTGCATAACTGTCAGTGTTAGCTCAATTATAAACAGCATTCATTCTATTTCAAAGAGATATGTGGACAAAAATATACAATTGAAATTATAAAAATGTAGTTAAAAATAGCATGATTTCTAGAGAAGACTTAATAATAACATAATGATATTGATTACAAAAATAAGACCGATAATAATGTACCATTACTAAAATCATCAGTGTTCTTGCTCAAGGTAGATTTTAATAAACAAGGTACAAAACATAATATATACCTTGAAGAACACATTTTATCTAACTATTGTTCACTTTATCCTACTGAAAATTCCCTTTTATCCTGTTTTCTTTTTTTTATTAGTTGCTCAAGACATATCTGTCCTCCTGCCCTGCCCCAGTTTCCTTTCAATTTCCTGGCTACAACTGTGGAGTCTTCATTCTAATCACTACTTCCTCTGCCAAATGATGACATGTTGTCATCTTTGTGCCCAGAGCCTTCAATGGGTATTTCATTCATCTTCTTTCTTTCTTTCTTCCTTCCTTTCTTTCTTTCTTTCTTTCTTTCTTTCTTTCTTTCTTTCTTTCTTTCTACTAGCAATTAAACTCAGGGGCGCTTGGCCACTGAGCCACATGCCCTGCCCTATTTTGTGTTTTATTTAGAGACAGGATCTCACTGAGTTGCTTAGTGCCTTGCTTTTGCTGAGACTGGCTTCAAACTCAGATTCTCCTGACTCAGCCTCTGGAGCCACTGGGATTATAGGAATGCACCACTGTGCCTGACTTCATCCATTTTTTTAGAAGTCTTCAATTGCCATCAATCTGATTCCCCAATCAAAATTTCCACCCCAAGTGTTGGTCTGAAGACCACTGTATACTCTTAAATTTACTTGAATGTTTCACATCAACTCAAGTTCAGCATGTCCCAAAAGAGCCTCTCCTATTCTCCTATGTTCAGTAATTAAAGCACTGACATAGGAATTTTACTCAATTATTTCCCTCCTTCACCCACCCCATCAATTAGTTTCAAAGTCCATTGATTCTTACTCTGAAATGTTATAAGCATCCTTTGCCCTTTTTATTCTCAAAGATCCAGTTTCAGACAACCATTTTATCCACAAGATTGCCACAGTGTCCTCTTAAATGAGCTCCTTCATCCAGTTTTACCTCTTTAAAATTATACTATAATCTCTCTAAAATGGAAATTACATCCTGTTGCTCTTGTTCTTGAGTCTCTTTAACCACCTTAGAATAGAGTCTAGAGGTGCAAGGTCTTTTATGTTCTCATTTTTACCTATTTCTCCAACCTTGAGTAACCTCACTTCTTATTTCACTCTTCAGTGTCTATCTGCAGAGCACATTTATATTTTCAGTAGGGTCCCATTCTCTTTTCCTCAGCACTTTACATATACTTTACTTGTTGCTGGGACACCATTGAAGCTAGCTTTTCATCTAGAACTTTCCTTTGCCTAGCTTATCATCTAGAGCTTAGACATTGTTTCTTCTAGACATTGACTTTCTCTGATTTAACAGCATCCTATGCACTTAAAAATTGCTATGGATTTTCTCATTATTTAATCATAGATTACAACTTTCAAGAGGGTGAGGAACTATATTTGTGAGGTTCATTATAATGTATTCAGGCACTGTAATGCACATATAATATGTATTTAAAGTCTACTTTTTAAACTCAGTAGTTCATTTTAAATATCACTTTCCAGTTTATAAAAGTTGTCTCTTATAACACCGCTCAGTTTTATACACAACATATAAATAGAAAAAAAATACAATTGTCTTAAATGAGACTAAAATTACAAATAAATGAAAAAAAAGAAATGCTATTCAGTGCAAAGTAGGTTGGATACTATATTTTATATTCTTAATGAATTTTTTGGTTGACACATCAAATGTAAAAGTACAATTATATTGCAATAGAAAGATAATGCAGCACTAGTTCACTCGAAATTCATAAGGATTATCTTTAAATACCTCTATGACATACTCAAACATCTGATTTTTATTTTACAAGTACACAAAACGTATGTGATTCAAAGAAAGCAGCACATAAAATTTTTAAACTTGAAAGAAAAAAATTTTAAAAAACATAATTTCCATAATTATAAGTTAACTCCTCTCATAATGGAAAAGATCTTACTCCCAATATTACAAAAGAGGGAACCAAACCTCAGAGAACCTTAAGATAATAACCAAAGTAATCCGACTTGGAAATTCCTTGCCTTCTGTTTACCTAGGGTGATAACTAAGAAGTCATGGTGTCTCTATAAGATTCTAGAAAATAGAAATTTTATACTATCTCCCAAAGGACAGTATCTACATTTGTTGGATATCCTGAGGAAAAACAGCAGCCTTAAATTCCTAGAAATAAAGTTAAACTAGCAATGGAAACACTATACATAATAAAAACTAAATAAATTGTTTCTTCCATTTAATGTTCATTAAGCGGCATACAGCTACTGTGCCAGGTATTTTGGGGGGAAAAAGTGAATCCGGTATAATTATTCTCATGGTGCTAACAGTCTTAAGAAGCTAAGAATACTTGAAAAAAATCTGATGACGTGTGACAAATACCATCAGAGATGTAAAGGGAAGGCATTGGAATAATTAGAGAGGGTCACTTCTCTTTTAGGGATTCTTTATGGATCAGGTTCCTGAACAGGGCTTTTAGGTATGAGGAAATAGAGATAGCTGTAGAGAATGAGAATGTTACATTAACAAATGGCAACAACTTTAGCAAAGGAGAACGACTAAAAATGGTAAAGTATAAGATATAAATGTAAACACAAAGGAACAGTTTAATTGATTTAGAGCAAAAAAAAATGACTGAAAATCCACAGTAGAAATACAGATCCAGGCCAGCCTTCAGAGAACTTTAAAGAGTGTATTGTGTGTAGTTCCTTATTCAGGAACAGTAGATAAAATTCAACTAAGGAATTTAACTAGGAGCCACCATTAAGAATACAATATTGTGGATCATGAAACTTACTTAAATAAGTAAGTGCTCTAGTATGATGTAGCAGTTCTCTTCAGAGGAGGTCCAAATTATGTTTCTTATACCAAATTAGAAAAGGACCTGGAATATTTACATGATGCTTTATTCTAATTTCCATTTCCTCTTAGTTTACTAAAATAAGAATATATCACTTTCAATTATTTGACATTTATTATTCCATAAAAAAATGTATGCTGGGCATAGTGGCATACACCTCTAACCCCAGTGGCTGAGGCAAAAGGATCACAAGTTCAAAGTGAGCCTCAGCAAGGGCGAGGTGCTGAGCAACTTAGTGAGACCATCTCTAACTAAAATACAAAATAGGGCTGGGGATGTGGCTAAGTAGTCCAGTGCCCCAGAATTCAATCTCCAGTACAAAGATTGAACAATTTCTTAATAATAATATAATAAATATGCAGTACATTGAATATCTGCAATATACCAGACACTATGATGAGTCCATCAATGTATGTATCTTTTAATTTTCATAATTTTCTTGACAAGTATAGTATTATTATACTAATTTCACACATTGCAAAATGGAGGATGTGATATGAACCCATTACTTTGATTTAAAAATAAAAACAATCCACTATCATACTAAAAATTCAATAAATTCAACCTCTTGCCTTTCTTGGATAAAAATCTCATTAAGTCTATAAGTCTAGATTTTATTTTCCCATTAATTCTGTCATCTGGTTTTCCTTATAGAGACTTAGACAAAATTTCTTTTTCCCTTTATGCCTTAGATGTAATATAGCTCTTTTCTACATTTATCAAGATGAAATGCTCCAGACTCAATACCTTTTATGATATTCTTGGTTCCTAGTGGAAATATTCAAAATATTAAACAATGGTGTTGCAGGGCAACAATAAATCAAAACACTCCACAAAGCAATCAGGTCTAGCCATAAACAGTGGCTGCCTTGACACATACCCCTGAAATATATTTCTTGCCTATACCCCATTGAAATTGATGTACAACATTGTACAACAATTCTTCGTGGACAGCATCTCTCATCTTGTATGTCTTAAATTATTATAACAAATCTTGACTCTTCAAGTATTTATTCAAGGAGCAATGGGAGAAGTTGGGAATTCCGTGTCACATAGGCTTGATGCTCCCAGATTAGTTGAGATTCTCAGAAATCACCACTCTCTCAGAGTCTGGAAACAGAGATCATAATACCAACTTTTGAGATGCTTGTAAGGACTAGTTCAGTGCATCTAGGTTCTCACTGTGAGTAACTCAGAGCAGGATGGATCCCATTTGAATTGTTCACTCCTCCTGGCCCCTGCAAGGCTTCCCATCTTTCTCTTTCTCAAGTCTCTACTTGATGGTCCTTCTCTAAGGAACATTCCAAAGACAAAGTAAACAGATATGTAATATGTTCTCTTAGCAAATCTTTTTTTTTAAATTACTAACCCTATTCTAATGGCTATTTTTCTGCCCTCCTTGTCTTAACTTTGTACTTATTGCAGATTTTCATCATACTTCTATAGAAAACTGCAGGAAAAATGTCTGACCCAAATCTCTTAAAGAGTCCTCTTCAGGACCCTTTGACTATAAAATCAAATCTACAGTGAGATTCCATTGAAAGCCCTTTTCATTTTTCTTGTAATGCTCAGTCTTTAAAAGTTCATTCCCAAAGGACTTATCTTTGCTTCATACTCTTATTCACATCCCTGATTTCAAGCAATGTCTCCCTAGTCTACATCTATATCATGCGTTCTCCTACTGAGATCCACACTTTTCTTTTTACTAATTATCTCAGCCTAAATGTCTCATCAGAATTATTTCTTCAATCATTCCACATTTTCAAAGCTGTGTATCATCTCCAAATCCTTCTATTAACACCTTGTTAGTTATCTAAACCAGAAACGTGGAGATTCCTCTATGTCTCACCACTTCTATCTCCATATAAGATCTAGCCTATTAACCCCTTATGGGTTAATTAACTTACACATTCACTCATTAAATTATTAAATGAATATTCCCTGAGTGGCTAGTATGTCCCAGTAACATTGAGGAAAATAGGAAGCAAAGACAGACTTGGTCACTACGCTCCTACAGGAAAAAGAAGGAATCAATGAAAATGACTAGCTTTATATTTTCTCTCTTTAACATAATAATTTTGTGAGGCTTTACCTAGACAAATATGTGAAACTATTTTGTAAATTATGCAGTACTCTGTTCTATCTTGTGCTATAATTAATATTATGCACATCAACTTTCTTGCTGAAGATTGTAACTGAAGGGATCACATGTTTGCAGTGTCTTCCACCTATTCCATGATTAACAATCGTTCATTGAGTTAAACAAGTGAGAAGAGATGAATGCTGAGATGACAAATTATTGGATACAGTAAACAATCTCCTTTGAGGAAACATGTATACAAACTTTTCACTTCAGGTTTTCATATATTAATATATTAATCATTCTTCCTGTTGCATCATTAAGCATCCATTAATGGAGTGAAGAGTGAAGCAAGGATTTAATGATGCAAGATTTCACTGAAAATCAGCATCAGTGAGATGAGATGCCTCAAATCACCAAAGATTTGGATGATTTGGTAAAAAGTAAAATACATCCTCTCTTCCCTAAGCACTCCCTCTAAGTACTTTCCCTATTTGGGCTATTTTTTATTGGATCCTCTCACCAAAAAGTGCCTTGGGTTTAGTATTAAAAGAGACCATAATCAACAAGAGGCTGAGAGCAAAACCCTGGCAGGATCTGGAGATGACACACAGCTTTGGAAATACTGACCTACTAGAAATGTGGCTCTCCAGGCAATGGAAAGAAGCTGCTTTGTTAATAAACAGAATAGAATGGTGATTTGCATAAAGGCTTAAACCTGACTCCAAGAAAGAATATTTCATGGAATAAAAGATCCACCTCTCCATTCTTTGCATCTGACATAATATGTTATTATTATTTTTCTAAACATTAAATATCAGCATGGATAAAGAGTTGAAATAATGCCAAGGGAAAATATAATGTGAATGTTCCTTTTTGAATCTGTACTGATTTGTAAAGTGTTCTGTAACCTGCTTATTGCTTTCTGGACTGTTATAAAAATAGCAAGTTCAGTGTGTTCTCCTTCCTAAGGACATTGGAGGAGCTCAATGAGAGTGAAGGGAATAAAATGAGGAATGAAATGTTTACCATGCATATCTTAGCACACCAAATAATGCTCTATTTCTTCTTTTCACTAATTCATATTTTATGAAAAATATTTTTAAATGTGTTCTTCCTTCTCTGTTGACTTTGATTATGCCCAAGGGAGTCTACCACACACAGAAAATGTTTGTATTGATATTTCTAAAGTAAACTCACTCATTTGGTAGAGTATATCTGATTCATCTCTCTCTACTATCTTAATATGAAGTACTACTACTTTGATATTAATTGACTGTCTTCTACTACATTGAGGAAACTATTTATGACTGAGTTACTACTCATCCATATTTCTTTCAAATAAAGAATATCTTACAGAAGTCTTGTTTAAAAGATTTAGAGTAGGGCTGGGGATGTGGCTCAAGCGGTAGCGCGCTTGCCTGGCATGCGTGCGGCCCGGGTTCGATCTTCAGCACCACATACAAACAAAGATGTTGTGCCTGCCGAAAAACTAAAAAATAAATATTAAAAAATTCATTCTCTCTCTCTCTCTCTCTCTCTCTCTCTCTCTCTCTCTCTCTCTCTCTCCACTCTCTCTTTAAAAAATAAAAAAAAAAAAAATTAAAAAAAAAAAATAAAAAAAAGATTTAGAGTAGGCTAGATGTCAAACTCCCCCACTGAGAAAAACTCTTACCTAACTAGCAGTAATAATCTCCTACCCCATTTCTAGTAAGAGAACTTCAAGTGTAATTTGTAGAACCGGGCTTTTCTACTTTCATTTTATGTTCTCTATTTGGGACTAACTCCATCTCTGAGATTCATGGGTCAATCAGAATAACTTGTGTTGGTTAAGATTAAGCACAAGATATAATATGGGTCCAGGAATCTTACCCTAGAATTTCACTCCTTAAAAATAGCATCTTTTTCTCCTGCTAAATTTCCAGAAAATAAGTTGGAATTTTACAAGACAATTACATGTAGAGAGACAATCTGAGAAAAGACCCAAACATAGAGATGTTTCCTGAAATCATTGCTGAGTTCCTTAGTATACCTGTGACTAAAATTTGCAGCATACCTGCTTCCTTAATTAAAAGAGACAACTAACTTAATCAATTATTTTGATTAAGCTAGTTTAGGTTGGGTTTCCATCATTTACAATCTCAAAAGAAATCCTATTCATTTTCTTACTGCAGAACTACCAATTTCAAGATTGTTTTTTTTTTAACCACTCTAAAAGATAACTAGAATTCCCAGCAGAACTGAACTGTGTTGTTTAATACTGACTCAGCAATTCATATGCAGGTGAATTACAGCAACAGATTGTTAACATAGTTTTAAATGTACAGTGATGTGTTTATTAGGGCCTTTTGGTATTATTCTGAAAATGTTCACCTTTTCCTGGTGGCAGATTGCTACAAATTTTCTAGAAAATTTATTACATATTTCTACCTGTGATTAACCATACTTGGTCAATGTTTTTCTGGCTGTACCCTGTCCATTGGTTGTGTACTAGACTCTTCTCCATGGTTACTTTACCATTCTAGGAGCTGTCTTGAAAATTTCTTTTTATAATGCAACTATTTGCATTTGGGTCAAGATGCATCAAATTTTCTATAGATATCCAATAGACCCAATGCCTTTTATTTAAAATAACTTTCTTAACCCACTTTACCTTATCATACATCAAGTGTTGTATGTTTTCTCTTTATGATGCTCTTCCCTTTTCTCTGTCACCAAACAGAAAAACAAATTATTTCAATTCATACCAGACTTAATGACTCAAAACTGATTTACAATCTGTTTTAGTCCACCTTTAGCTTGCTACACCACTGAGTATTAATACTTTGAGTTTCCAAATAGAAGATCAGGGCATGACCCCAAAACCTTAAGGTAACTAAAACATGGCTCTGCTATCTGGCTTCTTTCTACAGGGCTTCACTTATCCCACAGAAATTAATCAACATATACACCCAGGGGAAAACTGAGGTTGAGAATGACTGTGACTTTCCTGTTCCTCTCTTTTCTCAGGGATTGTGCATTCTTAAATAGTGGAAGATTTTGCAGTCTTAAATTCCAGTTTTTGACTTCTTTGTCCTGTAAGATTACTTAAAATGTTTGTCTTTTCTAAATCCTAGTAGTTTCTCTCTTCCTGGCTTTTCAACTACTTTCCACATCATTAATGGGTATTATAAGAAGAAAAGCAGCTTACTGAAATAGTATCTATTACAGCATGTATTGATAAAATTAAAAAGAGGCACACAATACAGAATATCAATGAAATCAAATTTGCCTCTTTGGAAATATCAATAAAATTGATAAATCTCTAAACTAACCAATAAATAGAAGACAGAAGGTACAAATATCAATATCATAAATAAAAGAGGAGTCATCACTATTGGTCCTCTACCACAAACAACTCTTACTCATAAATTCCATGCGTTAGATAAAACAAACCACTTCCTTGGAAGACATCAAGCATTACTAACTTACACAAGGAAAAACAAGTCACTTTATAGACCTGTATATATTAAATGTATTAAATCAATGATTAGTAACCTACCAAAAAATAAATCACTAAATGCAGATAGTTTCCATGTGAATTCAATGAAGCATTTAAGGGGGAAAATGATACTTGTTCTACAAAATCCATTTCAGAAATTAGAAGCAGAGGGAATGCTTACTAACTTACTAAGTCAATACTACCCCACTACCAAAATCATAAAAAGATTTTACAAGAAGAGAAAACAAATAACAATTTCTCTCATGACTTAAATACAAAAACCTTCAGCAAAATACTACCGAGTCAAATTCAAAAGTGATACAAGATGTACAGCATGACCAGGTAAAATTTATTACATGAATATAAACCTGATTCAATGTTAGAAAAATCAATCAGTATGATCCAACATATTAACAGCCAAAGGAAAAAAAATATGTTCATATATATTAATGCAGAAAAAACATGAAGTAATATCCAAACCCTCATTCAAGAGAAAAATTCTCAGCAAATTAGGAAAATATGGAACTTCCTCAATTTGATAAAGAACATCTACAAACATCTTTCAGCTGATCTAATACACAATTCTTAGCAAATGAATGCTTTTCCTTTAAGTTCAGAATCAAGGCAAAGATGTCTTCAATCACCAATCCTACCCAGTGTCATACCAGAAGTTCTAGCTAGAATGAGACAAGAAGGAAAAGGAGAGAAGAGAGAAACAAAAGGTTTACAGATTGGAACGGAAAGAACAAAATTGTTTTGTTCACATATTATTTGGTTTTCTTTGCAGAAAAATTTTAAAATCAACAGAAATCTCCTTTGTGAAGAAGATAGTATGGCAAAGATACAAGAAACGAGGTATTCAAAAGTTTGTTGCTTTCCTATATGTCATCTACCAGTGAACAGTTGGAATTGGAAATTTCATACTATATGTATCTTTTAAAATAGCACCTCCAGAATGCAATACTTAGGTATAAATCTAATAAAATATATAGTAGGTCTATATGCAGAGAACTATGCAACTGTAAGAAGAAAAACTCACAGATATAAATAAATAAAAAGATATTCTATTATCATGAACTGAGAGACCAAATTGAAACTGATTTGAAATAACATATCAACACAAAAATCTGCACATGAAGGTTTATAATAGCTTTGTTTATAATTGCAAAAGATAAAAGCAATATTCAATACATGAATGGATACAAAATTGTGGTACCTGCATACAATGGAATATAATTGTTTGTTGAGGTGCATTTGGTTACTATAAAAATATTTTGTACTGGATGATTTATAAATTAAAGAAATTTACTTCTCACAGTTCTTGAGGCTAGGAAGTCCAAGATCAAGACAAGAGCAAATTATGTCTGGTAAGGGTTCACGCTCTGCTGAATAAATAGTGCTTTGTTGCTACATTCTCACTTGGCAGAAACAGTGAAGCAGTTCCCTTCAGCCTGTTTCATAAGGGCACTAATCCCATTCATGAGGACAAAACCTCATGACTTAATCACCTTATGAACGTTTAGCCATTTAATACTAATGCATTGGTGGTTAGGTTTCAGTATATGGATTTTGAAGGAAAATGAACATATCTGCAGTTTTAAAAATGCGCTATCAAGCTGAGAAAATACATGGGTGAATTTTATATGCATATTACTAAATGAAAGAAGCTATTCTGAAAGGCAACATACTATACAATTATAATTAGGTGCCATTGTAGCAAAGGCAAGATTATATAGATGGTAAATAGGTCAGTGGAAGCTCTGGGTCCCAAATAAAATTTGAATCAATGAAGCATGGTGCTTTATTGGGAACAATGAAACTATTCTGTATAATATCCATAGAACTTGATAGCATAGTGTTAACCTTAATGTTTGTAACTTTTATTAAAAAACATTTAAGAGGTTGGGGATACCAGGAAGGAATGCAAATTGGAATCAGAGAATCTAAATATATTACAAATGTAGGAAACAACCTCACTGAACAAGGTGCTGACTTAAGTAACTTCTGAAATCTGAAATCTTCTGGAGTCTAAAGGCAAAATAACATCATTTGAGCACTTTAGGTGATAAAAATGGTTTACACAGCAGTCCTGGTTAGCAATTCTGATACTGCTGCACATATATAATAAATTAACTTATTATATATGTGGAGTTATAATTTTCACTATTATACAGTAATTTACAAATAAATACAGGAAGGAGGCCAGACTAATTCACATGGTAATGAATTAGCATATATGCCATTGTAAATTCATGTTTATGTTAATATAGAGGAGGTTATGCATAGTTATATTTGTAGACATTTTTATACAAGTTGGTATACATGTATGTACTTACATGCTGTATCAGCTAAGAGGATCTGCAGATAATGACACCCCATGGCAACTAGCACACCAAGCACCCAGAATTTCCTTCCTAATACCATATTCCATAAAGGAAACTAAAGCTCCTTGGATAAAGGGTTTATTCTAAGATTGGAGCAGGACCACCAAAAGAGCGCTCAATAACAAAATCTAGAACAATTCAAACCGTATTATTAATTGATATTGTAATATAATTCAAAATATAAAAAATACCCCAAAATAATGCTTACATATAAAAATCAAGGAAATGTATATAAGGAGAAGAGATAAAGCTTATGTGGAGAATTCCAAAGAATTTATACAGATATACTACCCTCAAAGTATAACTGTATTGTATTTAGGAGGTGTAAGGTGATTATTTGTGAATGTTTGTGTATGTGTCTGCTCATAATAGTTACTCAAAAACTTCTATGGGTGAGGGCAGGAGTCACAATTGAAAATGTAATCATTAATGTAATTATTTAAGAATTAGAATGAAATAGACACTGGTAGAAGCACTCTGGAAATCTAACCATATCTACCACAGCTGAATATTTCTATAACTTGCCTTAGCTATCTGATTTCCACATATATATTCCCTGGCATACCTAAATATAGATAGGTAATCTTCAAACACATATACATTTCATTAAATGGATCAGAATATTCAAAATAATACTGTTCACAATAGACCTAAAATACAAACACCCAAATGTCTTTAAACAATAGAGTGGATAAATTCTCGTATATTCGCAATTTCCAACTACTTGAAAAAATATGAAAGAATTTCACAAACATAATGTCAAGTTAAAGAAGTAAATATAAAGGAGAATATCTTATATGATTCCATTGATACAAACATAGTACAAACACAGGAGGAAATGTGTGCTGCTTGAATTCAAAATTCGTGTTACTCTTGAAGCTGTTGGGATGAGTAGAAGTAGAAGAGTATACAGGTAGAGCTTCTGTAGCTCTTATTCTGGGTGCTGGTGCACCATTTGAAAAAACTCCATAAATCTGTACCTTTATGTGCATTTTTATGTATGTATTGTACTTCAAAAAAAGGCAAAAATATGTAGAGATACTACATTGTCATGTAAAGGACACTGCAGTTATGGAAGATGTCGGTTATTAGCTGTAAGATCGAGCAATGTTTAAATACTAAAACTGAGTTTCCACATTGACAGTATACCTCAGGGTTTTTATAAGAATTAAAGAAAATCAAAATATGTGAAAACATAAAAAATAATCAATATTAACTGTGACTACCTATGTAATGGGTTTCAGATTGCTGAACTGTCAGTATCATCAATGGAGAGAAATGAATGATGTATTATTCATTTTCAATTACTTTCTGTGTTCTTTATCGAGAATGATTTCTCAAGCTCAGTCATCAAGGGGATTCTGTATTTATGAACTTGTGCCACATGGCATGACTGCCAAGTGGATATGAACTGAAATAAGATTTGAAAAAGTTGCTTCCTCACAGTGTCAAAGAATGCCAGTGCTATTTTGGGCAGTGTGTCATGGTGAGAGGATTATTATCACCATCAAGATGACTGTGTGAAGATTGCACCTGGATAAAGTTTGTGTTTTAAAAAAAAAAAAAAATTGTTGGCAGCTCAGGAGCCTCCAGCAGTAGATTAACTGGTAGGAGGCCTAAGATGCGGTACAAAAAAATATTCTTTGAAGCTCCATGCCTGTAAGAATAAAAAGGAAGAATGATAGGTTAAAAATGCACTTGGTTTTGCTTTGTCAGGGAGAATAAATACAACAGCCCATAACCATCAGTAAGTATAGGTTCTAAAATAAGAGAAAGATAAACAACCATATCAATTGGAGAAGATATATGTATGAGAAGTAGAATATGATTTTTTTATGGAGCTAAGGATTGAATCCAGGGTCTCCCATATGCTAAAAAATGATTTTTTTAATTTTATTTTTTATCTGTTCTAATTAGTTATACATGATAGCAGAATGCATTTTAACTCATTGTACACAAATGGAGCATAACTTTTCATTCTTTGGTTGCACATGATGTAGAGTCACATCATTCCTGTAATCATACAGGTACACAGGGTAATAATGTCCTTCTCATTACACCATCTTCACCCCCACATACTCCCTCCTCTGCCCTCATTCCCCTCTGCACAATCCAAAGTTCCTCCATCCCCCCATCCCACACTGCATTATGGATCAGCATTCATTTATCAGAGAAAATATTTGGTCTTTGGATTTGGGGGGATTGGATTAGTTTAATTAGCATAATATTCTCCAACTCCATTTACCTGTAAACACCATTACATTCTTTAAGGCTGAGTAATATTCCATTGTGTATATATACCACAATTTCTTTTTCCATTCATCTATTGAGAGACATCTAGGTTGGTTCCACAGTTTAGCTACTGTGAATAGAGCTGTTCTAAACAGTGATGTGGCTGTATCACTGTAGTATGCTGATTTTAAGTCCTTTGGGTATAGATTTAGGGGTGGAAATGGAACCACAATTTGACCCAGAATATAAATTTGTAAAATAGCAGTTTAAGCTAAACACCATGAAGAAAAGTTCCCCAGAGAGACAACCACTCAACTATGGAATGCTTGTTTAGGGGAGATGATGTGAGTCCAATTTCTCAAGACAGGGCAAAGGAAGCAGGACAGAGGGTGAGGGAGGAATTCTCTGTTGAGAAATTGTTGGTTTGGTTGAGCACCCAATATATTAAACTGTTCTCATTTAAGATATGTACAAGAAATACTTAATTTGAGGTAATTTGGGTTTATTTATTGAGACTTTAATTTATCTTGTTTGTTTCTAAGTGACTGAATAAAAAGATAAAATATCTGTTCTGTGGAAGATTTTAATGTGTTCCTATAGTGTCATTTGAGCTAAAGGAATTTTAAAGATTTTTTGTTTTTGTTTTTAAACTAGGCTTTTCCATTCTGTTTCCAGTTTATAAAAAAGTGCATGGTATTTATTGGTGGGCAATAAATACTTTGTACATAAATGATGAAAATAATCAACTTTTAAAAACATACACAGGAATCCTGCTGTGTATTTAAGTATAAAATGAACAATTTATTCTGCCATGCCAAGTTTTCTGCACCACGTTGTGTCCCAACTTTTGTTAAGGTATTAAGTGCTGAAGTAAATTCAATCTTGAATGTCTGAAAATCAATTATTTTCTTGTTTCTTATATCTTTTTTTTCTTATTTCTCAAAACCTTTTGAAGTTCCTTTGAGAACAGTATAAAATTAAATTTTCTATGTAGAAATGAAATTACACTAAGAATTTTAGATTATGCTTATCTTTAACTACCAAACTTTTGTAAATATCACTGACTATATAGAAACATAGGCGATACCGTGCTAGATAAAACGAACAGGTGGACATTTTGCTGAGATACTGCTTTCCCTCAAAGAGGAAATCTATTTCACCGGGTTCTTCTTGAATTTTCTTTTGTTAGTGAATGTCATACATGTAACACGAGGTATGATTTATGAATGAAGCACATTCCATTAAAGACCTATTTTACCTTAGTTAAGAACTAAATTTTCGTGACAGTGAGACTGGCAGTTACTGGTGACTAGTTCTGCTTCCTTCACTAAGGCATAACATTAGTGAAGCACGCTGAGGCAAGAATATAAAGCAGGGTCTGTTTAAAAAGGGGTAACATAGACTTCTCCCGGGAGGGAGATGAGGCCCACAGCTGGTATTCTGGTATCCCAAGAAGTGAAAGTATTCTGACTTTTTAATATTTCCAAGGCTTCCTTTGTCCTCCTGCTCTCCTCCCCTGATCTCTCTTCTTCCCACATACATGTGTGACTAGGCCCAGGAGATGCTCTGGTGGGATGGCCAAGGTGAGAAGCCAATGGACAGAGTCATCCAGACAAGAAGGGGGCCCCAGCTGCATTGATTAACAACTTTTATAACTCCCTGTAGGGAGCGCAATCCCTGGGACAGATAACCGTAGCAAGAGTTTGGAACAGGAGCAGGTTCTCTTGGTAAGGGTGGTGGAAGGGCTCTGAAGGCATTCATATTTCAATCCCCTCCCACTTCCCAGACACAAATTGGCCTCCTTGATCTGATCTGACCTGATTTACCTGTCTATACTGACTGCCTCTTTTAATTCTGGCTTCAAAAGCATCTCTTTTGCTGTCTTTCAGATTACAAATTATGAATCCATCAATGGATTAATCCACTGAATGAGGTTAGACCCCTCATGAGCCAGTCGTCTTCCTGATAGATCCACCTCTGAACACTGCTACACCAGGGACCACACATTTCAACATGTGAATTTGAGGGGGACATTCCAGATTGAAGCCAGAAGATTTAAAGTCCTAAGGCATTCCAGGTATACAATCAACTAGCTTTTCTTCTATAGTGCTACTGCCTATAATCAGTCCCTAGGTGAATGGGCAAAATCATCTCCTGTGGAATTTAATTATCTTGCCCAATTATGGTTAGAATAGGTGGTTTAAACCCATGTAGTACAAAGCCTATTCCTTTGACTACTCCTGGTATCCATTCATTAGGACTTCCAATATAGTGTTGAATAGCAATACTGAGTCTGTATATCCTTGCCTTGAATTGGATTACAGATGGAAGTTACATAGATTGAATAATGATGTTCCCTTTAAAATTCATGTTGAAATTTAATCCCCAAAATAAGAATATTGAGAGGTATGGCCTTTGAGAAGTAATTAAGTCATAGTGGCTATGCCCTCATGAATGGGATTAGAACATGCACAGGTTGAAGGGAGCATCTTCTTACCTTTCTATACCTTCTGCTATATAAGGACAGTGTTTCTTCCCTTTGGAGAACACAGCAATGAGGAACCCTTTAAGAAGCTTAGAACAGCTCTTACTAAACACTAATTCTGCTTTTGTCTTGATTATGGACTTCCTAGGCTTCAAAAGCATAAGAAGTAAATTTCCATTGTTAATAAATTACCCAGTCTGTGGTATTTTGAGAAATAATTTTTTATTGATTATATATTACCCAGTCTGATATTTTGTTATCCCATCAAAAAAGAGAAAGCTTAATTTTATGTTTCACTCATTGACTATGTTGTTAGCTGTGGTATTTTCACATGTAGCCTTTATTGTGTCTAGGAAAAATTTTTCTATACCCATTTCATTGAATGTTTTAATTATTAATCAATTTTTAACTTTGTTAATTTTTTTCTTTATCTATTGAGACGTGGCATTTTGTGTTGATTTTTTCCATTCATATTGTTAATATGGCATGTTTGAGCAAATTAAAATGGAGACCAGGCCTAGAAAAATCTCCAGGGCAGACAAAGCCAATAACTGTTATTGATTTCTACTTAACCTCAACCTTTATAAAGCACAAACATAAATATAGTTTAAATAGGTCCCTCTCTTATAAATGCTTGTATTAGATAAAGAAAACTTAAGCTCAGTCAGAATCAGCCAACTATCTTGTAGTTATATAACTAGGGACTTTCCAGGGGGAAAGTTGCAAAAAGATATATCAGCTTTTGAGTCACTGTGACCAATATATCCAACAAGAACAATTCAAAGAAGAAAAAGTTCATTTGGGGCTCAAGGTTTTAGAGGTCTCAATCCATAGACAACCAGCTCCATTGCTATGGACCCAAAGTGAGATGGCACATCATTGGGGCAGAGACCAGAGGAAGAAAACTTCTTAGCTCATGGTGAGGTCAGGAAGCAGTGGGGGGTGGGGCACTAAAGGCATATGCACCCTCCCAGAGCACACCCTCAGTGATCCATCTCCTCCAGCCATGTCCTACCTGCCTACACTTACCCCCCAGTCCAGTCTATTCAATTTTGACAGACTATATGTTTCTCAATTTTTTTCTTCTATAATGCTTAATTTCTTGGTATTTCATGGTTTACTGAAGTCTCCTATGATCTTTTTAATTTCTAAGTCTTCTATTGTAATGTGTATTTCACTTATAACATTTTTAAATTTGAAACTTCTTTATTTTCTTAGCCTAGTTATGGGTTTGTTGTTTTATCTTTTTGAAATATAAAATCTTAATTATCTGTATATTTTCTAACAGTTTTCCAATTTATATGTAATAATCTATACTATTTCCTTTCTCTTGGTAACCTTGATCTTAGTTTCTTCTTTTACTATTTCTTTGAGGAATAAAGTTATCTCATTTATTTGAGATCTTTGTTTTCAACATCAATAATTTATTGCACTAAACTTTCCTTGTAGAACTACTTTTGCTGTACCCCAATAAGTTTTGGTATATATTTTCATTTTCATTTGTCTTGAGATGATTTTTAAATTCCTTTTGACTTCCTATTTCATCAATTATTTGTTCAAGTGTGTGTTTAATGTTCTTGCTTTTTATTTGTCCATTTTCTTAACTGTTATTGATTTCTAGGTTTTTCCTTTGTGGTCAGAAAATATATTTGGAATAACTTAGAATTTCTGGAAATTTTTTAAAAATCTTTTTTAAAATGTAAATTGTGATCTATTTGGAAAATGGTATATGTTTATTTGGGAAGAATATGTTTCTTGCAAGGCAGATGTAGTGGTATGGAGCTCCCTCGTTTGCTGTTGAATAGAAAGTTCTGTGCATTTCTATTAGGTCTCATTAGTATAATAATGTGTTCATTTTTGCAGTTTCCTTATCAATTTTCTGCATACATTCTCTATCCATTACAAAGAGCAGGCTGTTGAAGTGTCCTATTATTATTATATTGCTATTTCTCCTTTCAGCTCAGTGGTCAATGCTTGCTTTATGTATTTAGATGCTTTGATATTGGGTGCATATATATTTATATTTGTTATATCTTCTTGTTGAAATTACCCTTTTATCATTATGGAATGGCCTTCTTTGCCTTTTATTTCAGTTTTTATCTCAATCCTATTATATCTTATATACTCATGACTACCCTTGATCTCTCTTGATTGACATTTACTTGGAATAACTTTTCCTATACCTTTACTTTCATTCTATGTGTCTTTCTAAAATTAAAGTGAGTCTCTTATAGAGAGTATATGATTGAACTTATTTTTCTTTTTAAAAATTTATTCAGCTACTCTATGTCTTTTAATTGGGGGATTTATTTGTATTTAGGAGGATTGTTGATACATAAGAATTTCTCTGTAATTTTGTCAATTTTTCTCTATTTTATAGGTCTTTTTTATTTTCCTCCTCTCTTGCTGCCTTATTTTGTGATGTAATGTTTGTATGATATGTTTTGATTCCATTCTCTTTTGGTGTGTGTGTGTGTGTGTGTGTGTGTGTGTGCGTGTGTATTTACTACAAGTTTTTTTCTTTGTGATTATCATGAGGCTTATGTAAAATATCTCATATTTAGAATAGTTGAGCTTAAAACTAATTCCATACAAAATTTCAGCACTTTTACCCAGTACCTCTTACCCACATTTTATTTGATTGATGCCATCTGGATTTTTATATAGATTGTCCATTAACAAATTATTTTATTATAATAACTTTTAATACTTTTGACTTCTATCCTAGAGTTTGAAAGAAAGTTATGTATCACTATTACAATGTTAGACTATACTAAATTTGACTGTAAATTCACTTTTATTGGTGAGTTTTATACTTTTATATGTTTTCATGTTTCTAATTGGTAATAATTAATTTCAATTTGATAAACATCCTTTAATTTTTCTTGCAAGGCAGATCTCATGGTAAGGAGCTTCCTCAACTTTTGTCTTTTTCTCTTCCTCATTTCTCAAGGACAGTTTTGCCAAATAGACTATTTTTGTTGATGGGAAATTATTTTTCTCTTTCAGAACACTGAATATACCATCTCACTCTTTCTTGGCCTGCAAAATTGCTGCTGAGAAATTTGCAGATAGCCTTGCGGAGTTTTCTTATTTATGATGAATTGCTTTTTCTCTTCCTGGTTTTAAAAATATCTTTGTCTTTAACTTTGGTAACTTAATAATAATGTGTTTCAGTGTTATCTTCTTTGAATAAATAGTACTTTATAAATTTTGATTTTTAGGAACTTAGTCATATTCCTCCCAATATATGGAAAATTTTCTGTCATATTGTTAAGTAAGATTTTAGCCTTGCTCTATTTCTCTTCTACTTCTCTAACTCATACAATGAATATATTGATTCACTTGATGGTGTTTTGGGAATTTACTCTTGTTTTCTTTACTGATGAGATAACTTTGAGTGACCAATCATTAAATTCAGATTCTTTTCTCTGCTTGATTGAATCAGCTATTGAAACTCTCTTTTGCAATTTTCATTTCATTCATTGTATTCTTCAGGTCTCATGTTTCCAGATTTTTTTTAATGACTTTTACCTCTTTGCTGACCTTCATATTTTGTTCTTGTTTTGTTTTCTTGATTTCATTATCTGTGTTCTCCTGTAACTCATTGAGCTTCTTTAAAATAATCATTTTGAATATTTGTCAGATAATTCATAAATCTCCATTCTTTGGAGTCAGTTTTATTAGTTTTCATTCATGCTTTGTCTTATATCATCTGATCCTTCATGATATTTGCAGCATTATGTTGATGTCTGTCTTTGAAAAAGCACATACCTTTCTTTGTCTTTACAGACTGGTTTTGGCACGTGAGGGTTTTTTCCTGCCAACTTCGTAAACTGATGATACTGCCTCTAGTATAACAGTCAGGTGAAGCTGAAGCAAGATCATGGGACCACTTCTTTGTCCACAGTCTCTCTGTGGCTTATTACTAGGAACAGAGATAGGCCTACCTCTCATTGGATTCCTAATAAGCTGCCATCATTTCCTTGGGGGCAGGGTAAGGAGTCAAAGGTCAGAGATCATAGTAAATTGGAGCTAGAGCCAGATCACAGAGATACTTCAGGATCTGCAGTTGAGATTGAAGTTCAATTTAGTATGTATGCATGTGCTTACTATAGTGGATTTCCAAAAGATGGAGGATACTCAGTATCACACAATATATTTGCAATCCTAGATGAAACTGTAATGACAGCAGATTAACATATAACAGTGAGAAGTATCTAGCAATGGACATGAAAAAAGTGATGAGGAAATGGTGGAAGCTCTCCATTCACCCTCTCATCCACCCCACAACCCATGCTAAAAACTGAGAAAACAAAGATTTCCTAGCAAATGTTTAAGACTTTTAGCATCCTGCAAAGTCATTGCATACTAGAACCAATCTCTGCCTTAGTCAATTTTACAGGAACCACTCTTCCTAATTTTCTCCTCTTTGGTTTCTTGGCCTGGTTTCAGTTTCTCAAACAAGCACAATATAATAAGATTGCAGTTCAATGCTCTTCTTTTTAAAAAAAATTCAGATTTCTCCATTGCATTATGTTGTCAAAATGCACTTTTCACTACCTCTAAAACTATTTCTCTAGTCCAAGCCTTCAAAACAATTGCAGCAGACTCTTAGATTGCTTTTCTCTAATCCATTTCTCAGTCAATTATTACTATAACCAGCAGACTAACAGGCTGATCTTATTAAAATATTAAATCCTATCGTGCTATGTCCCATTTCAAAACCTTCTAATCTATCCACTTAGAATTAAGCATAAAACATTAGCATTAACAAGTAGCCTTAAATAATATAGTCCACAGTTACTTATTCAATCTCATTTTCAAATAACTCCTAGCTCATTGCAATGACAGTATTTTGGACATACTCAGTGGTCCTTTCTGTCCTTTGCTGGATATCCTCTTTCCACAGTTCTTCCTGAGATTTATACACTCATACTCATTTAGGTTTTTCTGATAATGTGTCATCTATTGAAGCTCTATCTAAAATATTCATCTATCATTTTTTTATTCTCACATCTTGATTTAATCTAGTATGCTATCTAAATTATATTAAAAATTATTTCTTATTTGTTTTCTATAAACATCCCCCACATGATGTAAACTACATTAGGGCAAATATTCCATCTTATTTATGTTATCCTTCATGGCTAGAATAGTGTCTGGTACATGTAAGCATTCCATAAATATTCAGTATTATTCATGTTCAATATTATCTCATGATTCATTCTTTCCTTGAACTCCTGCTCAGAATATCTTTTCAAGATCTGAGCTCACACACAGCATCCCATTAAGATCAGTGTGTGGGTAGGGGCAAACTAATTAGAATAGCTCAGAAGAAAAATGATTTTAATCAAACTTTAGTTTGATATTTTTGAAGATGTAGGAAGTGAAATAAATTCAAATTTTATTCATATCCCAATGGCCTAAAGAAAGTTAACAGAACTTCTGGTGTTTCTTTTTACATCTAGCAATTTGTATATTTACTAGGAGAATGTACAACTGACTGACCCAAAATTCTTTCTTTGAAATCTACAGAAACTTTATCTTTATTCAATCATTACAGCACATGATATAATACCATTGTAGCCTATTAGTATAAGAATGAACCTTTCACATTACTGGATTTACTACATTCCCTTATCATTTCTTAAGATCTGAAGAATACATTTTAAATCTTCAAGATTGTGGATTAACAAACTATATTTTAAAACTTGTGATTTATTTCCCTGGCTTCTTAAACAGGGGTATTAAAGGTAATATAACTTAAATTTTCAAGCATTATTATTCCTAACTTATATTTGTAAATTAAATTTTGACTTAATGATGTCTTCTGGAGGTATTGAGATTCATAGGCATTATTCCATCAACATTAAATGATCCCATACTGCTGTGTTTTTAGTTACTTTTTTTGGTATGACTTTTCTAATTACAAATTAATATACATTTTTGTGACAAATTGAAAAATACAGAAATTATGAAAGAGAAAAATAACCCATGATCACTACCTAAACACTAATAATTATGACTTCTTTACAGTATTTTTTTGCATTCATATTTTTAAAGAAAATCTGTTTTTTGTTATTTGCATGATTTTAAAGTACAATTTCAAGTTGTATTTATACCTAAATAATACAGGATTTTGAAGTATAATTTTAATGACCATAAATTGTTGTATTTTTAGTTTTACCATTCTGTGTTTCACCATTAGCATTTAACTAGAATACTGGGCAGATTTAAATTTTTTTTCTAAAAATAATTCCCTTATAAAGATTACTTTATGTAAATTTTTGGGTTATTAATAAACATTTTATTAGAGTAAAAATACAGAAGCTAAATTACTGATTCAAAAGGAATAAGCATTTTTATATTATTGATAATTATTACTAAATACACATTGTAAGTATCCTATGCATTTACATTTCCAACATCATTTGTGAGAATAACTATTTTATTTCCTCCTAATGATGCTGATTATCATTTTCAAGTAAACATTTTCTGCTCCAATAGAAGAAGTAGTGACTGATTGCATTTTTGGTGCCTAATTATACTTTTTGTTTACTACTGAGTCTAACTTTTTAAAAACATGTTAGCTAGCTCCTTGTAAAATTTAATTAGGGTAAGAAAATTGCCTATTCATTATATTGTGAGCTTTTCTATCAGGTTGAATTGGAAAGAGCTACTTATCTGTAAAAATAAAACTTTGTCATGAATGTTTCACATTTTTCTAGGTTATGATTTTCCTTTTTTAATCTGTCTTTAAATCAATTGGTGGAGGAAGTAAGTAAAGAAATCACCTTGCTTATTTAATTTAATATAAATATATATATATAATATATAATATATATATATTATATATATCAGTAATTGATGAAGTTAAGTAGATGAAGTATTGTAAAACTATCTACTATAGTTTGGATTTTAAATGTTTTCAAGAATCCCATGAATTAAAATTAAAGAAAGGCTTGGTTCCCACCTTGGTGCTATTTAGAGGTAGTGAAAATTTTAAAAGGTGGACCCTAGTGGGAGACCTTAGCTCATTGGTGGTATGCCCTTTTAGTGGATTTTTCAACCCTGGTATCTTCCTCTTTCTTTTCCATTCCTCACCATAAAGTGAACAATTTTTCTCTACCACATACTTAACCATGACTTCCAACACTGTGAACCAGAATGAACCTTTTCTCCTTACAATTTGCTTATCTCAGGTATTTATTATAATGATGGAAAGCTATTAACACAATGTCTATCAGTTAATAATGAACTCTTCTTTCCTTTTATTTCCATGTATTCATTCAATGAAGACTTATTAAGCATTTGTTCAGTGATTTTGTAAATTGGTATCATCTTAAAATTCTAAATAAGAGGAGTAAGGAATACTGACATAGTGAGATATACTTTTGAGTCTCCAGAATATGTGAGTCCCTAATCATATACTTCAGTTATAATTGTCTCTGTTTGAGGGACAATGAAATGAAGAAAAACTTATGCCTGCCTAGGAAATACTAGGATAAGCATATATTTTGAAAGAAATATGAAAAGCTGAGAGTTAGAGGATATAATCAACAATGATAAACCCTGAAGTAGCAAGAATCTGGAAATATAGAGACAGAAAAGCAAGAGGCATAAATAAGCAGAAGCTTGTTAAAAATGCCTCAAATAATAAAAGTGACATTTTTAGAAATGTTTAGAACAAGAAGAATGAGGCCAGAATAAGCCCACTGCTTGGGGGCATATGACATAATTCTGGAAGAAAGAGCTAATGCATGGGATGACAGAGAGAGGATTCAAAAAGATCTCAACAGGAAATAATGAAGGGCCAAGATAACAAGATGAAATTAAGTAGTGACAAATGAATCAACCTGCCCTTCAGTTAAAAGAACAACAACTATAAAAATACCAGATTGAGGAAACATGACAGTATACAGAAAAATGTTCTAAGGTTTACATCAATTAAAAACTCAGTATGAATCAATGGTTGATGGTGTGACCAAAAATGACCACAATGACTACAGGAATCACTTACAGAAATGCAGAATTTCTGAGATAATTATCCTCACTACCTGCTCTTTATCAGAACATATCTGTTGTACTTTATTTATTTATTTTCAGAACATGTCTGTTGTGGTGTTTTTGTTTTTGTTTTTGTTTTCTCCTTTAGAGAGACAGGTACAAGTTAAGACTTACTAGTGCTAAGGACCATTTTGTACAATTTCTTGAAGGGACTTGGAAATTTCTCCTATAAATATGTTAAAAAGGAATGACATTCATAAAATGTTTGGATAACTATCAAAATAAAATTGTTTTTGCTTGTGCTCTGTGCTTCAGAATATATAAGAAAGCAGTGGATAAAATTTATAAAAATAAAGATGTCTGCTTAATATTTAAACATTTTCTTAATGCACTGTTTCTGGCCACTAGAAGAGTTGAAGAGATCAGAAATGTTTTAGAAAGGATTAAATACAGGGTTAAATCTAAGAAGAAAGATTTTCCTATAGTCTTTTACATTCTACCATCTGTATTAATCTACTTCTCAGTTTTGTTAATGTAACCTAATAACTTGTTCTCATCAATTTCTTTCTCTTTAAATAATTATGTAAATGGTTTCTCAGTTAATATGTACATAATGATTTAATGATTATTAAATATCTTAACACTCAATCTTTAGAGTGATCAAGAGAGTATCAGAAATTAGAAAAATATATGAAATCTGTCTCTTTCTGGCTACAAGAATTTGGGCAGAACACTTCACTTGAATGAACCTCAATAGCCAGACATCTGATTCTCATTAAGATAGAAAGGGCAAATATTATTATCATGTTAGACAAATTATGATAGTTGGTTGATATTATTTTCAGTCTTTCTTCTTTGCTGATCTTTCTTTACTTGTTCTACCAATTGATAATAAAATCTCCAAATATAAACTGTAGAATTTTCCATTTATCTTTTTAATTCTATCAACTTTTTCCTCATGTATTAGAAGTTCTGTTATCATGGATTTTCACATTTATGATTGTTAGTGCCTGTGTGCGTGTGTGTGTGTGTGTGTGTGTGTGTGTGTGTGTTGCTGGGAATTGAACCCACAGCTACATGTTAGAGTCTGTAAACAAGTCAGGATGGCGCCTGGTATTTTGCCAGGGGGAGAGGTTTGTGAAGTAACGCCACAGAGCCATTAAGTGTGGAGCTTCCTTATTGGTTGACTGCTGTATCAAGTTTATGTTAACTAGATAAGCTGTGTGGAATGTATAAATACCGCTCCTGTCCTACAATAAACGGCTCCCACTCCTGCTGTATCAATGTATACAAGTTGTTCGTCACCCCTCCCCCCCGTTATTTTGCTGCAGCCGGACTGCGGCAGCTACGCACATGCTAAGCAAGGGCTCTTACCTCTGAGCTACATCCCCAGCCTCTATGTCTTTGTATTAGTCTAATATTCTGCAAACTATTACTCCAAAGTAAATGGTTTGAAACAACAACATTCCTTATCACAGGTTCTAAAGATTAGAAATCTGAGTGTGTGGATTAGGAGGGCCTTTTGCAATCAAGGTTTTGGCTAGGTCTAAAGTCATCTCAATATTTGACCAATGAAGGATCTAATTCCAAAACCACTCACTTGGTTGTTGGCAGGATTTAGTCCCTCTTCAGATTCTGAACCAAGGGTACTAATTTCTAACTGGCTGGTAATCTGAGTCTACCTTCAATTATTTGTCTTATGGGCCTCTCCAGCACAATAGTATGTTCTCTGAAAACACACAAGTAGAGAAGGAATACAGACAACCAAAAGTCAGCAGTCAGAGTCTTTTTTCACCTAATCATAGAGGTTACACTCCATTATTTTTGCCATATTCTGTTAATTACAAATAGGTTGCTATGTCCAATCCACATTGAAAGGGAGGGCATTACATAAGGACATGAATTCCAGGAGGCAGAGATAACTGGAAGACAGGTCAGAAGCTAACTATATTCTATCTTTTTAACTAACCCATTTATCCTTTAATTATATTTATTTATACTTTTGGTAATAAATTTGTGTTGAAAGATATTATGTCTATTGTTAATATAACCACTGTTTGAAAGGGATATCTTTTTATTTAAAATGTTTGTTTCATACACAACATATACTTGTGTCTTTTTGCCCCTTTTCTTTTGATAATTTTTTTCCTTTTAGTTGTAATGTTTATCTCATTGATAGTTTATATATTTAAATGCAATTATTGGGACTGGGGATATGGCTCAAGTCGTAGCGCACTCGCCTGGCATGCGTGAGGCACTGGGTTCGATCCTCAGCACCACATAAAAATAAAATAAAGATATTGTGTCCACCTAAAGCTAAAAAATAAATATTTTTAAAAATGCAATTATTGATATTATTTGTTTATTGTTGCATAGCCTTGGGTTCACTATTTGTATATCACTTCACTTTTTGACTTCTACTTGTATCCTATGTGTTTTGTTCCTGTGTTTATACTTTTCTGTCTTTTATTTAGAATTTTAGAATTTTAGTTAACATTTTAGTTAGTTTTTTAACTATATTTCTGGTCTTATTTTTATATTTTAAATTTTTCTTTTTTACCTTAGGAATTACACAACATTCTTAACTTTTTATATCCCCCATATAGTAAATCCATGTTCTCTTTACACAAATGTCTACATTTATTAAAAAACCCACAAAACAATGTTACAATTTTGGCTTTAAACAGTTATCTGGTTTATAAGGAAATTGTAAAAAAAAAAAACAAAACAAAACATGGTCTTTTGCATTAACCCAGTTATAAGTAATTTCTGATGATTTTTATATTTTTTCTTAGGATCTGGGTATCATTTTGCTCAATTTGAAAACATGATTTTTTGTAGTTCAGGTCTGATGGATATGAATTCTTCTTATTTTACATAAAAGTGTTTTTACTTGGCCATTATTTTTCAAGGTTATCTTAGATGTATATAGATTTCTGGGTTGAATTTATTTTTTCTTTAAGCACTTAGTATGACATTCTCTCTTTTTTTTTCTTTTTTCCATGATTTCCAATTAAAAGTTATTTAGTTCTGCATGTAATATGCCATTTTTCTCTTGTTGCTTTTAAGATATAATTTGTCTTTGGATTATAATAATTTAGCTTTGCTAGATGTGCCTTGTTAGCTTCTTTACATTTTCTCTGTTCGGTGCTCATTTAGAATCTCCAATACGTGGATTCCTTTCTGTTATCAGTTTTGCAAAAATTTTGGCCATTATATACTCTCAAGTGTTTTTCTGTCTATTTCTCTCCTCTTTCATCATCTATTCCAATTGTACTTGTACTTACCATTTGGTTTCATTTAACAAGTCCTTGAGGCTTCATCATTTTAAATGAGGCTTCATCTTTATCTTTCTTACTATAATTGTTCATATCTATCGATATATCTTCAAATTTACTTATGCCTTTGTTGTGGCCTTTCAGCTGCTAAGTCCCTCCATTGTCTTTTTTATAATTTTCAATTATTTTTTTAACTTCTAGAATTTTCATTTGGTTCTTTTCTTTATTGATTTTGTTCTTTACTATAATTTCCAATTTCTCTACTGAAATGTTTATTAGTTGAAAAATATTCTGCTTTAATTCATTGAGGTAGTTATAATTACTATCCTAAAACTTATATCTGTCAGTTACAATATCTGATTTATTTTATGATCAGGCTGGGTTTTTTCCTCTAGTGGGAATAGTGCAATTTTTAAGTTATATCTGCATATTATGTCTATAAGTTGTGAAGATTCTAAGTCTGTCATTTTTCTTTGTAAACATAGTTTCCTTTGTTTTTGCTGTCAATTTTCTTGGCTATGCACGAATTGCACACTTTCTCTTGCCTTAAAGTTTTGGTCTCAGGTCAAGTCTTTCATCTTGTTTTACATGTGTTGTACAGGGATCTATCAAAAATTGGGACCCACCCTATGGCTTCTTTTTTTTTCAGGTGTTCCATACTCTCAGTCACATTGACAATTTTCTAGCTTCATTTTTCTTGTTTCCAAGATCAGGAAGACCACAGGTTTCTCCATGCTGTGGCCCTGCCATGGTCGGATGCATCACATAGCCTGCACTTTGCCACAGGCTAAAAGATGTAGAATTGAGGACTTACTTGTGTAGCTCCTCATCTCTCTTTAACTGAGCATTCACACATAATCAGAGTCTGCCTACTTCTGTTCACTGTTCCACACCCTTAGGTGGTTGCTTTTTACATGATATTTGAATTTCACGGTGTTTTTCTGAAGAAAATACAACTAGAAGGATATGATAAACATTATATTCAGAACAGGAATTCCCGTTCTTTTGCATTTAAACTAGGCTTCCTAAAGATAGCAAGATAGCATATAACGTTTGTCATTTTATGATGAAGATTATTACTGTTATTATTATCCAGTCTTACTATTACTGCTGTTTAATTGAAGTAGTCAAACCTCTTAATTCATTATAATTATCAGTATGATCAGGATTGTTTTATCAGACATTTTGTCATTTGTTTCACTTGTTTCTTATGTATTATCTTTTCCTTCTTTCTCTTAGATCACATGTTAATATGTAGCATTTATCTCCATTATTGCCAATTTGCTATTTTTTATCAAATTTGCTTAGTAGTTGCTCTAGCTAACAGATTATAATTTCATCTTTTATTTGTAACAAGTATTTTCAAATAACATTGTACTACTACACATATTAAGAACCTTAAGACAATATTTTTTCATTTAGTGTTTCCCTTCGATTGTGCTATTGGTGTCATATGTTTCTAGCTGTACACCTATCACAAATTAAAAACACATTATTTTTCCTTTTTGAAAGATCATAACTGAAAAAAGTATTGTTTTCAATTTCCCCATATATTTACCATTTTGATGCTCAGTATACCTATTTGTAGGTCCACGTTTATTTCTGATATATTTTAATTCTGTTTAAAGCATATTTCTTTTAATATCATTTGTGATGTAGATATCATTTTCGTAAATTCTCTTAGCTTTTACTGGCCTGAAAGTCTGGTTCCCTTTATTTTTGGATATTTTTGCTCAGTATATAATTCTATATTTTTGTCTTTATATTTATCTTTAAATTTTAGTACCTTAAAATGTCATTCACTTACCCCCTAGCTTTAATAACATTAGATGAGAAGTCTCAAATTCTTGCCCTTTTTCTTTATGTGTCCTTCTTTTTCTGACTGTTTTTAAGTTTTAGTCTTCATTACTAGTTTCCAGCAACTTGACTGAGATGTGCCTTGGTATATTTATCCTACATGCAGTTACTTTGTTTATCTTACTTGCAGTTTCTTTAGCTTCTTGGATGTGTAAATTTGTAGTTTTCACTCAATTTGGCAAATAAATAAATAAATAAATAAATGACCATTATTCCTTCAAACTTTCAAATAACCTTGCAGAACTACACCCTATAAGTAGGGAGCTTAGATTTAAAGGATAGATTCAGGGATTTCCTATGAACATGTATGGATTTTTTTTTCTCCAAAACACTCCCTCTTGATCAGTAAAAAACCCTGAAAAATTTGACCACCTCTGTGCCTTAGTCAATTTGGGCTACTATAACAACATACCATAGACTGGGTGACTTAAATAACAAGAATTTCTTCTCACAATGCTGGAAGCTGAGAAGACCAAAATCAAGGTGCTGACAAATTGAAGTCACTGTCTGGTGAGGTCCCTCCTACTGGTTTGCCAATGACAGTCTTCTTGTTATATCCTCTCATAATAGAGTGTGGGAACTCTTCTTTCACTTTTAAAAAGGATATATATGACACAATTTTCCTATGTACATATACGAATACAACACAGTGAATTCCTCCATTGTGTACATCCACAAGAATGTGGTCCTAATTAGAATAGATACACTCCATGATTGTATAATTATATCAAAATGGAATCTACTGTTAGGTATAACTAAAAAGAATCAATAAAAATGCATTTAAAAATAAATGGAAAGACTCCACATTTATAGATTGGAAGACTCACTACTCATTCTTCCAAAATTGTCAGATGGCCATAAAGAAGAAGGCTGCTAACTGAGCTGGGGTGTAGCTCAGTGGCTTGCATGAAGCATTGAGTTCAATCCCCCACACAGGTGGGTGTGGGGCTGATCTGAGCATGTGTAGGCAAGTCTTTTTGAAGATACATTTTCATTTATTTTGAAGCAGAATCCCTGGGTTCTTTGTCAGATACACAGATTGCATTTGTTTCCTCCTAAACTGTGACTTGTCTTCATTTTTCTAAACATATCTCTTAAAGAAGGGAATTTTAAAATTTCCATGAAATGCAATAGATTTGATTTTTTTAAAATTTAAACAATAACAAAAAGGATACAAATATCACCATGGAAGCTACACCCTCATGACTTTTTCTAAGCCTAATTACTTCCCCCGAAAGCCTCAATTCTTAATACCATTCCATTGGTATTCAAAATAGGAATGGTATTCAAAATAGGAATCTTGGGGATCACAAACACAAAATCAGTCCTAAAGAATTCTGCTGTTTACCTCCTAAATTTTATGAGACCACCATTATCTGCCTATGACCCCTTTTTTGATAAAATTGTCTGTGAATACCTGTAATTAAGAAACCAAGACAGAAAATTTTATTTCTCTTCTACAGAGTTCACAGATCTGAGCTGCCTGTTGTACCTTATCAGTTAACTGTAGGTATATTTTATGTATATTTGGAGAGTAAATTCATGCCCCCTGTATTCATAATGGCCAAGAGTGAAAAATTAGTAATTGCTGTGTGTGTATGTGTGTGTGTATGTGTGTGTGTGTGAGTGTGTGTGTGTGTAAAGGTCAATAATGGGTGATATTTCAGACATAAATGGAAGATTGATCTAAATATTAAATACTGTATTTTCTCTGATTAAGAAACATTTTCTCTGAAGTTACTCTTGGATAATGCCTTCTGAGCTACATTATCACTAAAAGGCAACAGGCAAAAAATAAATTCTGATGTGATTAGTTTTGCTTGTTGATTTCTAAATGAGAAAATTTAAAAAAAAAAACAAACCTCCAAATGCTGCTTTATTTTTTTCCTTTTTTAGCAGAACCACTTCCTCAATCCTACATAAATATTTAGGTACAATTTTTTCTAGCCACAATGATAAGAGCATTAGACTATCAAATGAACTTCTTTCTGTGCCAGTAGCACTCCTATAAATATGGTGATTGTTCTTAAACTTGCCAGACTTTCTGTAAGAAGTGTGGCAAGCACCAACCCCACAAAGTAACACAGTGCAAGAAAGGTAAGTGTTCACTGTCTGCACAGGTAAAGTGGCATTATGACAGGAAGCACAGTGGCTGGACATGGTGGCAAGACTAAGCCAGTTTGGCTACAATTACAAAGATGATTCCACTGAGGTTTGAGTGTGTTGAAAATCCAAGAGAATACTGGCTATTTAGAGATACAAGCATTTTGAACTAAGAGGAGATAAGAGAAAGGGCCAAGTGATCCAGTTTTAAACTTCCTTTTGTATTATTACAAAAAAAATAAAGTACTGAGTTATGTTCACTTAAATATACATATATATTTTATTGAGAAATAATTAGGCATATATATGACAAAATGATTTATTATTATCATTATATATATATATAATAATAAATCATTTTGTTACCATATTATCTCATTGGTATGGGATATATATGTATGTGTGTGTGTGTATGTATGTATGTATTAAAGTAGACATATAGATCTTCAAAATGTATATCGAGCACTTCAAAACTGTCAAGTGGTTTGAAATAATTTTGTGATTTTTCTTTTCCTTAATTGTGTTTTACTACATTGGCTATTCAGTCCAGTGCACATGGTGATCATCAGTTTTTGTTTATAACTAAAGCTTAGATTCTGAAAATCAGAGCATGATGATCATAATTATGAAAAGTAATCATTTAAAATCTGAGGGTTTCTCAAAAACTAACTCTACAGTAATGAGTACAGTGGTCTTTTTGTCAGTGTACTTTATTACATTAAAACAGGACATGTATTAATCAGCTTCCTGTTACTATAAGAAAATATGTGAAATAATATATTTGAAAGAAAGAAAGGTTTATTTGGGCTCACAATTTTACATATTCCAATTCATGACTGGTTGGCCCTATCACTTTTGAACCTGTGGTAAGTCTACAGTACATCATGGCAGGAACCACATGGGGGAACAAGATTCTCAACTCATGGCAGCCAGAAATCAAGGAGAAAGAAGAGGGATGGGGTCCTCCCAAAAGCCTGTCCTCCCAGTGATCTAATTACCTTACACTCGGCCCCACCTCTTAAAGGTCTACAATCTTCCAATAGCATTACAGGTTGGGGACCCAGCTTTTAATATACCTGCCTTCAGTGGACTCTTCTTCAGATCATAGCAGGGGATATTTGTTTTCTAATTCCTAGATATTTCTTTATACAACTAAATATCTATTAACGTAATTTATGTAAATGCGTATATGAATACCTCAGAAATCTTGAATACTTACTAGCAAAACTTGGGTCATTAAAGAGAACAACAATGAAGAATTTTTTATTAGAGATGGAGCTTTATAAGAATTATTTTGCGGCTACTTACACATCTACTTGTGTCACATTCAAGCCAGCAGGTGGCAAGCTTGAGATTTTTGTTGTTGTTGTTTTTATGTTGTTGCTTTTATTGAAGAGGTAGAAATATTGAACCAAGTTTCAATGGATCTCATGAGTAACACTTTTGATACACCATGACATAAGAAGACTAAATTTTCAAATTGTGGAGCCACTAGAGTTTGAATAGCAATATAGTTTGTGTAGTTTTTCTCTATTTAAGTTTAAATCCTATAATTTTTTTTCTAACAAATAATTTTTAGGGATAATGATAATAATAAATCATTTTTTCAGTTTAATCCATTTTTTGTTCTTAGTTTCTGCAATTATGAAGTTTTAGATGCATTTGTGTTTATTTTGGGAGAATATTTAACACCAATTTACCAGGTATGCAAAATACATTCTGTGTCAGAAAAAGTAATGTAAGAATCTATTGAAAATTCTGACATTGACAGACATGATTTTAAACACATAATATGTAATTTCATTTGTGGATAGTGATTGTTTTAACTTTAGTCCTGAGAATATTTCTCGTGTATTGTGACTTATTGGTAGTTACTCAAAAGTAAAGAGAAGTTTAATTTGTTCTATATAAATTTTCATTTTCAAAGTTCTAGATTCTGTACCAGTGTCCCAGAATAAATCAAGATTGGTTATATTTGAACATCTGATTAGGTTTTAAAGTATTTAAGTAAGCTTATTTCTTGCCATCACATTTGTCAAAAGTAGAAATTCAGCCATAAGACAATATTTGTTCATTTCTCTTTGAAATTCATTTATTGTTTATTCCAGCATTATGTTCTCTACAGATATTAAGTTCTCTTCCAATAAACTATTCTCTTTTCTCCATGTCTGCATCAATTAATTTATTTTAATAAATACTAATTAAACAACTAATTATTCTTTTATGAAAGAGGAAGAAGAAAATACAAAAAGAACCATAATGACTAAATTCAAACCAAAGATTAGGCAACAGAGATCCTTCATTATTTCTATGTGTAGATTGGATAATTTAGATGACATTTACAATATTTAAATACAGTAAACTATAGTTCACTAGGCAAAAATTGTTTGAGGGATTTTAGCAAATGGCTATGTGATGGGCCAAGTTTTAAGAAGTAGCAAGTGAACTCACTAATCATCATTCAATATAAATGTTTAAATTGTTCTCTAACTTTACAATAACTGACAACTCTTTGAGACCAAATAACATGTAATTGTTCTTTCTTTCTTTTTTATTTTTAAGGAAAGACTCAAGTTTTTAAATTGCAGAAAAAATATGCCATAAAGAAATAAGTTATTCTGTAGAATTGAATTTAAACTGTGAAACAAGCCCCAAATCAAATTTAAGAACACTGGCAGCAGCACTTAGGCTACAGAATTTAGGCAATGGGTCACTCAGATTTTGTGTTCTCAATATTGTGGCTTTAAAAACAGAAGCCTCCAGTAACCGAGGTGCCTGCACTGTGCACTTGTCTGCAGGTATATAGAGGTCAGGATGCCTAACCTTATGTTATTGTACCCCTACTCAATTCTCTTTTACTCTGTTTTCCTTCAGTCCATCTCTACCTGCAGAACCCAGTTTTTGAGAAAGATGATCCATAGCTCAAAACCTTTTCTCATTCCCCTACTCTCTGGATATCCTTAATAACATACCTTGAGATCTTTCATGGGGCAAGACCAGAGAAATGGAAACAAAATTCAAATATAGCGATTCCCACACATCTGGAGATCCATATGCGTCAAAGATGACAAAACAAAAATACCCAGGCCAAGCTTGGTCTGTGCCCTGATGTTTCTGGCTAAGGTTGACAGTCAAAACGGTTGTGCTTTAAGGCAGACGATTTTTTCTTTTCTTTCTTTCTTTCTTTCTTTCTTTCTTTCTTTCTTTTTTTTTTTTTTTTTTTTTTTTTTTTTTTTTTTTTTTAATGTCTGTTTCAATGTAGTCCTTGAATTTCAGTGGTAACTCGGGGTTACCAGCTAGGCCAAGTCTGGCTACACATCCCAGGACTCGCGGTGCGCCTAGGGGGAAGCAGGGATCTAGAGAGAATTGTTGCCCCATCCTCACGGAAGTGAGGCTCCAGCCAACTGCTGCTTCTCCCTCGGATATGGAACTTGACAGGTCCTAATGGCCCGGAGTGGACGTTCTTTATAAGCAGGCTTGAGTCTAGCCCATCTGGACAGAGGAGTTCCTCCGTGAGGGTCCTTCGGAGTCTAGTGAAATTAGTGTTTGGCTTTTCCCCAGCTTTTGGCTTTTCCTCTCTCTGCCTTTCCTGGCTCGCTGCTCCCCCGCCCCTGCCCCCGCCACCACCACCCCGCGTATACGCAGAAGAAGAAAGTTTTACACAGAATGAGCCCCGCGTTGACGTAGGCATCGCCTCTTCTCCCCGCTGGATGGAAGCCCAGAAGGGAGTGAATGGGGGAGATGCGGAGGTCGGCATCTCTTGGATTCCTGTGGTTAGGGTCCCCGGGCGGGGCAGATCAAGGGCTAGCCAAGAGAACTGGTCCTAGACCCACAAATACATCAGGCTTTTCCCTCCTCCGTCAACCTCCTAAATTCCAATGAGGTCATAGCAATGAGAGAGAATCGGATCAAGAGAGAGGGGGAGGAAGAGGACGACGACGAGGGAGAAGAAACCCAGATGGAAAGAGGCCATCAGACAAGGTCGCATTTTCTGGCGACACGGAGACTGCGAGGAGCGTGGTGCTGAATACCATTCGCCGACTCCGCCAGGGGACCTAGAGACTTGCAGAAGCACTTTGCATTACCACGAAAACAAAGGAGAGGAGGCAAGAGGAAGAGGCACAGAGAAGCTCTGAGCAGTTCCCCTTGGCTCTCCGGGAAGCTGAGCTCATTCTCCTCCGGCAGGAAAGAAAACGGACCCTGAAAGGTCCTGGAGGCTGAGGAAGGAATCGGGTTTCCCTGCGGAGATTGGGACACGGCAGAACTCTGGACAGCGCCTCTTGAGCACGGCTCTGGCTCCCAGGTCTCCCGGGTCTCAGGCTCTTTGAAAGCCCTGCTACCGCTGTGATCTCTTCTGGACTCTTATCAAGCCCAGGAAGATCTGTCCACGATCCCTGTCTGAGCGTGCCAGTGGGTGGAGCAGCTCTTTGCCTCTGACCGGGCCAGGGAGGAGGGTCTCCAGTTCTGGAAATCCAGTCCTTGTGGATAATGTTTCGCTGCTGAAGAAAGAAAAGTTTTAGGATCTGGTAGGGGGTGGAAGGGGTGAGGAGGATCGTGGAAGAAAGAAGGTGGATGGTTGGTTTTCCTCTGTGATCTGAAAGGAATGATGACCCAGGAAGGATGTGCACCAGCGGCCAGATTATTGGGAGCCTCTTGGTGCTTTCCGTGCTGGAGATAGGGTTGGGGGTATCCAGCGTGGCCGTGGGGGCGGTCAGCTTCAGCCTGGCCCTCCGAGAGCACAAGCCGCAGCTCGGAGACTCGTCCCCGGTATGGAGCGGGGTGTGTGTACGTTGAGCCATTTCACTCTCTCTTTACCTCTTTGCGGTGATGGTCAGTGTGCGTGCGTTAGTCACCCTCTCCCCGGGAAACAAAATCATAAATCTCCTTTGGCTTGCATGTAGGTTCGAATCGGCAAACTATGCTTCTTTATATTGTCCTTTTATTTATTTGGTTTTTTTTTTTTTCTTTTACCAAGACCAAATTAAATGGCTTTGTTTAAAGTTGGGGGGACTGTGTTCAATTCCACTGGCTGATTCTACAAAAGGGCTGGCCAGTGTTAATGATTTGGGAGTCACATCTGTCAAGGGTAGACTCAGTCTTTTGTTCCTTTTATAAGGAAGATAAAAATGAGAGTGTTACATCATTTTCTTGTGTCAGAAACAAGCAGGGATAGTTATGCATTTATCTCTGGGCAACAATGCCCAGGGTATACAAAAGTCAACAACAATATGACAATGACAAAAAGAAAGAAAGAAAAAACAATTGTGGTGTGTTTGTGAAAGGAGCATATGAGTGCATTTCATCCCAGAAAACACCACTCTTAATTTTTCTTTGCTATCTTCCTGATACTTTACCTTTTAAAACTCTTTTGTAAGTTGGAGGCAATAAGTTTAGTAAGAATGGTAAGTTTATCAATAATGGTAAGGAATGCAACAGCATTCTAATTGGAGAATAACCCATCTCTCATAGAAAATGTCATAATTTTTCTAGGTAAGGTGGCAGACCCTACAAGCTTCTTGGTTAGTTACTTGAGTGAATCTTAAAGAAAGCTTTAGAGGCCCATTTCTTCCAACAAGAATAAATAAAATAATTTAGCACTATTCTTAGTGTGGACCAAATTGTTTAAAAAAAAAAACAAAAACTCTGCTTTAAATTATATGGCTGTCAGGCCTCTGAGTCTCCAGCTTGTTCCCACTATTCTATATAATCCATTAAATAAGTATTCTGTCACTGATAATCCATAATGTATTTAACAACCATGGCTTCATTATTGAGCTTTAAGACACTAGGAGAAAATGATCATTTAGGAGTCCATGAAAAATCATTCCAAAGTAATTCATTTTTTAAAAAATGCTCTGGCATGCTTAAAACTGATAAAATTGTGCTTTGGGTAATTAGTTTTTGTATTTAATTTTTTCCAGGTGAGATAAATATACTTATATTACAGAACTTGAAAGAAAAAATGGTATTGAAATCTCCTAATAATACTTGTTCTGAAATCAATAATTAGCTACTATTAACCTCCAAATAGCTATCTTGTTCTTAATTATGTAATTTTTGTGAAGGTACATATTAAATTTGAGTTTGAACAGATAAAAGGCACATCTTAAATCTGATAATTCTACATCTTATATGTGGTTATAAATATTTTTGAGAGTTGTGGTTATTGTTGTTATTATATAAACAGAAATAATACTTTAAAACTTCTATTGTACAACTGTCAAAGAAAGTGTAATGCCAACATGTAGAGAAAGGGGGAGAAAATGCCATCTTTTTATGGCTTAAAAATGATAAGACTCAAATACTCTTCAAGTCATTTCCTACCCTCCTAAAATTCAAGAAATTGAATGAATAAGCATAAGTGTCTCTAAATATGAACATATCCACTTTATATTCAAAAATTTTAAATGACTAATTAGTTTGGTGTCATGTAAAATGTAATACTCGTATCCATAAAGTCACTATTACAAAGAATTTCTTCCATTTTTAGTTTGTTGTTCAGAGTGAGCCAAATTCACCTAGATTCCAGGAACAATAATTTTTAATTATATAGTCTAGTTCAGTAAAATCAAATAATACATTTGACTGAATGAATGTGTTTGAAACTAAAGAGCCCAATACCATTGTTCACTGCCATAAACCCAACTTAGAAAATTCAAATTTGTGAAGAAGTAAATACTCAATTAGGATCTTTATGCTTATCATTTTATTGGCTGGCTATGTAGACTATTTAAATTATTTGTGGTAAGTCATTTGTGAAACAATCTGAACTACCTCTTAATTCCTTCACTGGTGAATTCATATAACAAGTAAGAATACAGAGTTGACCGTGTGAAAACCACTTTATTATTTACTACAGAGAGTAGCAAAATGAATCAGAGCATCACCCTCAAAAGGCTACTGCTGGCAAAGAAAACAATATGTGCACATCACTAACTTGGTTAGTGGTAAAAAGTTAGTGTGACGTCAGAGGGGTACAAGGACAAACAGGGAGAGAAAGGTTGGCATGGTCAATGAAATATGCATGGAAGAAATATTATTTTATTCTTGAACTTGAAAATTTATTGAGACATGGAATCAAGTTATCACAGTATTCATGTATCACTGTGTAAGGATCTGCAGTCAGACTACTTGGTTAAAAAATCTCAGATCTGTCACTACTAGATGAGTGACGAGGCAAAGTTTCCTCATGTGTAAAACAGGACTGGTACAAGGCACAGATTAAATAATGCTCTAAGTAAAGAGCCTGGCATGCAGTGAGCATTGAGTTAATAGAAATAGCAAACACTGGACACACAAACTTGCAGTATATGGGGTGAGAAGTGAGATCCTTTCAGGCAGCATGGATGAAGGCAAAGAACAGGGATAGGGAAGGTTGTGTTCCAGGAACTGGCTCTTCATATTTTTCTAGGGTTTAGTTGTTGGAGAGGAAGATAAGGATAGACAGAGGGTTTGTGGCCAGATCATAAGAGGCTGTGTGCCCATTTGAGGCAATAGATTCATTCCCTTATACTTTTAATAATATTAACACCAATTCTTAATTCCCAAAGAGATTTGAGGAAGGTGCAAAGGGAAACTAGATTTAAAAAACTATTCATCTCTTTGGTAATTTATGAATTAAAAACGGTATCATTTATGAATACCAAATGAGATCTTTAAATAATTAACCTGTCAGAATATATACAGTATAAAGCTGACTGTGTTTTGATTGATGTCATGAAGCTTTTTTCAAAACATTAATATCATTATTACAAGGTTTCTGAATTAAATTTAAAGTTAGTGGAAATAAAAGCTACACAATAAAGGATTACTGAAATCATAATCTTTAGTCTAGGACAAGGTTATTAAGGTTTTAGGCAGTTAGTTTGGTTATTTGACCCCAACATGAATATTTTTTAAAATGGCTTAAAAATAAAGTAGTATCTAGATAAAGGATCTAAAATAAATGAGAGGGATGCTTACAAAGATAGTTACAGTCACTGTTTCACAATCAGACAAGGTACTTCCTGTGATTAGCCTAAAAAAATTGTGGGTAGTTAGAAGGAAAACAAATCATCTAACTATAATTTTATAGATGTCTTTATAGCCTTTTTGTTTTTTCTTGATTCTTTGTTATGGTCACTTAAAATGAAACTACAAAATCAGAAAGTATTTCCTTTAAGTGACAGTGAATGGTCCATTGAGTTGACTGCTTTGGAAAAGATAATGTCATAGGATATAGAATTGATAGGCAAAATTTGACAAGGAGTTAAGTAGACAGAGTTGTGTTTCCAAGTTGCTGTGCAAAAGTCACCCTTAGTGCATCATCTATAATGTAGATGGATGAGGTTTAATGATATTCATGGATATCCATGAATCCCAAAGAACTTTATATTGTTGCCTTAGGTTGGCATTTGAAATCCAAAGATTCAGATGTTGATGTTCAGAATATAGTCTGTTGCTGATTTGTATTTGATATACATCATACTATAATCCCACCCATCTATATCTGATAATCTTCTGTAAATTTTAATTTATTAAAATAATTTTTCTAAACTTAGGTTTCCCACATGTAAACCAAAATTGCAGTCTTTTAAAATATTCAGAAGTTCCCTTATCCAAATCATTTAAAAATTTGAGTGATTTTATTACTTATCTTTTAGGATTATACTTGATTTATATATCATAATTTTCTGCTTAATAAATATGATGTTTTGACTGGATGAAATTTATAGCATAATCAGTGCAAATATACCTATTCTGTAGACTCCTGGTTCACCATGGCAACAATTCAGCCAAATTGAAGACTTAGTTAAGATGTTCATCTATAAATTCTGATAACATAGCATCACAAATGAGGTACTATATACAAATTATATGTGTTCAAAAATATTATTTTATATACAGAGCTTTTAATTTAAATTTTAATTAAAACCAAAACATGAAAGAAGGTCCCCAGTTACTTCAAATGCATACAATCTGAAGCTAGCATATCTCTGTCTAGAGAATATGCCACTTTTCTATACTGTCAGAACACATAAAATAGGAGATTCATTCTCTTTATAATGAGATGTAAACACTGCCTGTATCCTAAGGAAAAAAAATTACAAATGTATATTTATCTCTCAATCTAAAAGTAATTTAAATGTTATAAGTAATTTATGAAGAAGACATTTCAAAACATTTTTATAAAAATAATTAAAACTGTCATTTTCTTCCTTATCACTTTATCAAAAGCAGTCAAAATTATCTAAAAATCTTCAACATTTCTCCGTGCATAAATAGTTTTCTCTGGGATATGAAGCCCAATGTGTGATCAAGATTTTAGATAGAAGACAAGTCATTCATGAATCCTTTGAAGCCCAGGTGAAGAATCTCATGTATGACTCATACTCTCATTCTCAAATTTAGATAAGTAGAGCAAGCCAAACTACTCAGAAGTGTAATTATTATTGAAGGGACCATATCATATATCTAAGAAGGCATAAATACATGTCCATTTCTGGTGCTGACCAATAATGATGTTATGGAGAAGGTAATGGTTTTGTCATTAGCTGATGAATTTTTTTTGTTTAAATTTTAATCACACTAAAATAGTATGTTTTGAAATTTCTATTCAGTCCAAGACAAAATCGACTTTTTAATTATGGCCCTGACTGGGGAACATAGCTTACCTTGAAGTCTTTGCCCTGGGATCTTTAGGGCATAATTGATAATATATATAACAGTAACCTTACTTGTTGATGTTTTACTTGATATAATCATGATTTGAACCAAATCAAATTTTGAATTTGGATCCTTTTGCCTAAAATGTTTGAGTTGGCTCTTTATATGGGCTTAATTATTAGCTAGACTATTCAATTATACTTCCAATGTAACCAAACTATTGTTTTTATATATTCACTTAGTCTTGGCTAACAATAAATTCTTTCAATAGACAGAAAGTGAACCCCAATTATCCAAAGCAAAATGCCCATCTTTCATCTCAATAAAAACTATAGTGGCTTTTGTTGTGTATGCTCACGCATGTGCATGCATACTCCCACACTCATACACTCCCCATACACATATACAGGCAAAAGGGAAGGAGTCACAACAGCTTCATGTTCAAGGTATGTTGGGTCACAATCATTTCACCTGTGAAGTACCAAATTTAATTGCGCTATTGAATAAAATGAATTATCAACACCCCACTGCCCCCACACATATATACATACACATACATATATAAACAGTTGAGTAATCCTTCCCTGAAATGCTTGGAACAACATATGTATCAAATTTCATGATTTCTGGATTTTGAAATAGTTGCATCTAAATAATAAGATGATCTTCCATCGGACCCAAATTTAAACATAAAGTTAATTGATGTTTCAAATACACCTTATATATACACGTAGGCTGAAGGTAATTTTATACAATATGCTTAATGTACTTTAATGTACCTGTCATTTAGCTCCAGCCTATTATGTAGGATCAGATGTGAAATTTTCTTTTTGCAGCGATATGTCAGCACTCAAAATTTGGGGAGTTTGGAGCATTTCAGATTTCAGACTTTCAGATTACAAATGCTAAGGAACTAGACCCAGGGTTGGTGAAAATATTTGATTTTTTTTTTTGTTTGGGGGGTTTAGTGAAATTACTCTACATTTAGGTGTTTCAAAATGCCAAATGGACAATATGCAGATAAGTAGATGGCAGCATATAAACTCTTATTGAGCATATTTCTAAGAAAGAGAGAAAGAAATTGTGCAATTACTTCCCTCTGTGATGTACCAAGTAATGCAGCCCTTCTCCTTATATGCAAATTGAAAGTTATTCAAGTTGAATGACAGACTGAATTTATACATCTCTCTCAATATAACTATGGCAGTAGATGAGTTATGCTTCTCCACTAATTCATGGTTTCTGAATTTGTAAAAGCAGGAACATCCTAGTTTCATGGAGCTGTTGTGGAACTCAGAAGACAATGTTTATTAACTGTTAATACTGAGCCGGTACAAAGCAGGTGTTCAGTGACAATCAGTGCCTTCCCTCTGCTACCCTTCTGCTGTTTCATGACTGCCTAAGGTCCTAAGGGGTGTACTGGCTTTCAACATTTCACCAGCATCCCTAACCAACTCTAGTTTGACTCTTTCTTCTTGTTGTTATTCACATATAGTATGTGTCTAATTAGCTTTTGGTTTAATTCAGGTATATAGACTTTAGCAACTTCGAAAATGTACCAAATATCTGCAATTTAGAGATCATGAAAATATTTATCCTATAACTGGATGAGGAAACAGTGGTATCTACAAAGCACCTCTCCCTTTGTTTTCCTTTTTGTTGTTGTTGTTGGTGGTGATGGTGATGCTTCCTTTTTGGAGACAGATTCTCATTATTGTTTCCAAGGCTGGACTCAAATTTCCATGCTCAAGTGAATCCTCCTGCCTCAACCTCCTGAGTAGCTGAAACTATAGGCACACATCACCATTGCCAGGCTCCTTTGTTTTCCTGTTGGAGTAAGAGATGGCAGCAAAAACTCTATCATAAGATATTAATATAAGATATTATATAAATTATGCTACACAAAGGGAGAGATGGTGACTACTATTTATGCTATAAAACAGCCCTCAAAAATACATTTAGAACTCGAAATTTCAAGTATTTCTCAGAAAGTCAAAAGAGAAGTACTAGTTACTATCTCTGACAAAAATACTTAATATCTTGGACAATTGTAGTTTTCTTTGGACAGCCCAAGTAGCTCTTGAAGCAATGCTTATTATTCTTTGTATACTTCACAGAAGCATCAATTAAATATCTAGATTTTACATATAACCATTATAATCTTAATTAATGCCCCTGATGTTTTAGCACCAGCATTAAGACTCCTGAGAAGCTGAGAATCAGTTCTAAGTTCCATTAGTTTATGATCCATTGTTAAATAATGGACAAAATTTTGTGGCCCATGCAAAGTAAAAATATTAACGGTTAAATAAATAACCTTAGCAGTCACAGTGCCTTGATCTTTTCATCTTGTAGAAATAATACTATTATTGATTTATTGTTATTACTTATCAACTAATTCCAAGATGCCATCATGTACTTTATTATTTCTAATTTTAATCGCTTTGTAAAGAATGTGTTATTTTATAAAGTTTAAGTGAAAATGTAACTTACCTAGAGTCTGCAGTTATTTAATCAGAGAGGCAGTAGATGAGTTAGGCAGTATTTAAAGCCAGAGCAGTCAGTCTTATTTCAAAATCTGTACTTTTTCCATCACATTGTGTGGAACATTGGAAATTTTCATTAAAAATGTTATTGAGGCTTGACCTCATTATTTGCTCCTCAGCACCTGAATATATATGAGTCAGGGAGGATGGCTTAAGGCCAGGTTCTGATCTTTCTCTCTTTCTAACTTTCCAGAAGATACTGGCAGAGTCAGTCAATCAACAAGCACAACCCACATGTTATCAGAATTGATATTGACTTAAGTTTTTCCTGCTCTTAAAGCTTAAACCTTAACTTTGAATAAAAGCTAAACCAAATTATTCATTTCAAATGATTCTTAAATATTATGAGGGAAAGTCAGAAAGATGAAAGACCACAAATTTAAAGTGTTCAAAATAAGAAACAACAGTGAAGGGTCAAAATGGTTTTCTCATGCAAGAGGAACTTCATCTGGGTTTGGAAGTGAAGCAGATTTCCCATGGGCTAAGGAGAGAAGATTTGCTAAGCAAAGCTGTGCATGTTTAAATTCATGGAGGTGTGGAACGCAATGGAGTGTTCTGGGGATATTGAGGAGACTAGTCTAGTGTGTTCATGGTCTGAACTGCTAAATGAAGATCTACCTCATCTAATTAAGATGGGAGTAGCTTTAAAAAGAGTTCTGAAAGAACGACAAGACTACTTGGCAGTAGTCTTGGTTCTCAGCTAGGCTTGAAGAGCTAGAACTTGATTATCACAAGACCAAGTTGTTAGTGTGTTCAGGAATTACTGCCTACTTTCAAGTCAAACAGGAAACCCAGGTCCCAAGATGTGCATCTTGGTTTGAAGGAAAATATGAGGGAAGTGTAAATTCATCTCCACAAATATAATCACATATTTTAGTATATTCCTTTTAATGGTGGATTTGTAAGCACATAAGTTCCTTGTGTTCAATATTCTCATAGCTGCCTGGCATACAAAAATAGGAATTTGTACATTTGAGGATATCAGTATAATACTAAGAAAGGATAAAAGACCTGGAAGTTATTAAGTTTGAGTTCAAATTCTAGCTTATCATTTTCTGATTAAACTTTAAGTGAGTTATATTATCTTGCTGATCAATCAGCTAACTGATCTCAAAAATAGCAATACAGCTTATTGCAAACTTATCCTAAAAATTGAATGTAATATTTATATAAAAGCATTCCATATACCTGTTGGATATTCAATAACCAATGTAAACCCACAACAATGACTGCATGTTTTGCCATTTTTCTGCAAAAATACATATTCTCTATGGGTTTCTGTGTATTATAGAGACTTTTTATCATTTTACATTTCTGAAAAGGATCTTATTGTAAGATCATTGATGAAGTTGATCTTGGTTGGACTTTAGGTTTTCTAACATTTAAGTTGCACAGCCCCTCTTAGATAAATGTGTTATCTTTATAACCAATTTTAGACATTGGTAAAAATTAGTTGTGATTTAGTGAGCATATTCCAGGTTCCCAGAAATAGTTATGTTAGGTAAATGTTGGGCAAAGTAGGCATGCATTTACTTATTTTACCATATAGTGATGTTTTTATTTTCTCATTATTTTTGACTAGGTTGTTGGAATTCGTTTTATTCTCAACTTGTTTTTTGCCAATTATTTTCCTATGTGGATTATTCTGAGGCATTAAAATAAAGATGACATTAATGACATTTTCAGTGGCAGTCTATGCTTGTAATACATTACATTGTCTAAGAATTCCAATGGCTTCATTATGCTTTTTTAAAAAAATATTTTTAGTTGAAGTTGTCAATCAACCTTTACTTTGTTTATTTATTTTTTAATGCAGTGCTGAGGATTGAACCCAGTACCTCACACATGCTAGACAAGTGCTTTACCATTGAACTATATCTCTGACCCTTCATTATCTTTTATCTCAACAAATTCTTTAACTAAAGGGATGAGAAATTAAATGATTTAGAATTTAGTGATTAATACCAAAAAGTGAAATCAGTAACAAGAGTAAGATAAAATCTAAAATTTAAGTCACATAAAGAAAAAAAATAATGTGTAGATGTAGATGTGCACACTCTTGTACAGGGCAGGTGGAAAGATGAGTGATTATAGGAAAAATTGATAACTGTCACTGATATGCAGTATATTCTGCTTTTAGGCCTTTAATGCCTCTGATTTGGGGACAAATTCATAATGTTGGGACCCTCTTTGAAGCTGCAATTAATTTCTATAACTAACTGGCTTTCAGAAACTGCCACACGTATTGCATGGCTGTTGTGTTGAAGATTCTTGGGAAGAGCAAAATTTCAATGCTTTAATCCTCTAGAGTCCCTGGCTATTTTCAACTGTAAGAACAGATCATAAATCAGACTCAAAGCTGGCACATCCCCAGGGGAGTAATTTTTATTCTCTCTCCATCAATACATCTATCATTTTAACATTTTACGCTGTTATAGTTTCCATATGTATCAAGTTGTGAGCATTATATATGTATGTTCTTCTACTATATTAAAAAATCTAAGCTCATCTTATATTCAATAAAATAAATCTTAAATATAGAAATATAGGCAAAAATCATCCAAATTAGGATAGCCTACATGACTAATTAAATTACATGTAAATATAATTATTAAAGTATCATGAATTACATAATATAACTTTATGTAATTACATATACAAGTTCTATATAATATATATCTAAATTTTAAATTACCTTAGTAAAAAGAATGTTATTGGTAACAATACCTATACTCAATATTTAATATTGACCATTTTCCCCTTTAATTCCCTCCAGAAATATTCATTATCTTAAATATTTATGTAGATTTAATTTTAAAGTTTATATTATATTTGACTAACATAAAAAAATTGAATTCAGGAGATAAATTCCTCTGGTTTTGTTATTGCTGTCTATGAGATTGGTTTTGTATTGTTCTGTTATCAGGACTAATGTGAATAGTGGCCATAAATATTTATTCAAACAATTGATATGTAAGATACTGCAAAATTTAAATTCCCTCTCACACAAAATTCATAAATTTATAACTAAGTTTCTGAATTTAGTTATAATTTTCCTTGCTATAGCTACAGAAGAAACAGCTCTAAGATCAAAAACCTCATTTATTTAGAATGTTCAAAATATTCAATAGATTATTTTTTCAATGAGAAAAGCCACCCCAAAACAGAGTTAGAACATAACAATGCATTGTGCATTAAAATCAAGAAAGATCACATTACGTGAGCACGGAGGGGGAGATGTGGAAAATGACATTCTGAGAATCAAGTCTGATTTGTTCTTTGCACTGAAAGATTTTTTTAAATATATTTTTTAGATGTTGATGGACCTTTAGTTTATTCATTTATTTATATGTGATGCTGAGAATCGAACCTATTGCCTCTCACATGCCAGGCAAGTGTCCCACCAGTGAGCCACAACTCCCTGCACTGAAAGATTTGAATCCCAGGCCAGTGGGAAGTTTCTGAGATAGTTTTTGAACTTGGATTTATTTAGAAGTGTTTGGCATGCCTATTAGCTATATGCTATGTCTGATAATTTCTTTGGAAATTCATTCTTGTGTTCACTATTCACTCAGTTACTCTGTAGTCTCTGAAGAAGTTTTCCCCACTACCTGCTGTGCATCTTCATGTAACGCTGAGAGGTCATTCTTTCCATTTCTCCCTTGAGTGGTTTGTGTTTTCTTTTTCTTTTTAAAATTTCTCCATTTGCTATAATTGCCTCCTATCTCACCTGGTCTGCCAAATCACCAAGATGGCTTGGCAGTACTTGAAGGCAGCTTATCACATGAATATATTTGTTGTACATTTTGTCCTCTAGGTATTTTATTATTCTGCATAGTTAATTATATTTATGAGAGGTCATGTCTTTGTTGATAAAGATGTTAATTCACCTTTTTCTGGTAAAACTGATTGTGCATGTCAGTGGTTAGCAGAAGAAAACTGATATATGCAACTGTCAGCACATCATTCAGTGATGGAAAATAAGAAATTAGTTTAAGCTTTAGGGGGAGAAAGAACACTGCATAATTAGCAAGGTTTTCCATGGACTAAGAAAAGAAAGGAATATAAATAGGAAAGCAGAAAAGTGGCTTCTTTAGAAGATGAACAATATGTTTAAAATGTTGAAGAACTGGAAGAGGGGAAGGCCAAGGCCACCTAAGACAGGCAGAAAAACCCCAGAAAACTGGATTGTGAGATAGCATGACTCAGGGCCTGGCACCTTCCAGGGTTAGGCTTACAGAGATGGGGCCAAATCAGTGCTGAGTTTGGTGGCAAGGAGACTCAGTGGGCCTGCACTCCATGGTCTGCACTGGGTTGGAATGAGTCATGGAGAGAAATAACAGTGGTGTGTGGAGGAAGAGCTCTGTTGGGAGCCAGGAAGGGTGGGCTACTGTTCTGACTCTCACAATACAGCTGCTCACTCTATCAGTTCCTTCTCCTATTAGATTTAGTCAACAAATATTGATGCCAGAGCTACAAAATTCAATATTTTGAATTAGGTCATCAGGATCTAGCAGTGAATAAAATAAGCATGATCCCTGAACTTCTGAAGCATAATTTAAAAATGAAGGTAGACAATGAATAAATAATGCATAAATTAAAATTATAGATTGTACTTTGTGGACAGGAAAAGATACAGCTTTCTGGAAAATACAAATGAACTTTCTTAGCAATGGAGGAACCAGTAAAAGCATCTCAAAAGAATCAGTATTTTGTGTGTGTGTGTGTGTGTGTGTGTGTGTGTGTGTGTGTGTGTGTGAATGACTCTATTCATATTTTTCTAATTCTGAAATCTGCTGTCTAGAATGTAACTATTATAACTTTCTATTGATTAGTTTTACCATAATGTAACTTTCTTCTGAAGGATAATAAGGCATTACTCAGAGAAGATGGTGATTAACATTTTTTTAAGTTGACAACAGTGTGGGTAAAGACCCTTACATAGAAAAACGTTGGTCTCTTTCAGAAATTGAATAAAGACCTGGGTGACTGGACTGTGGCAATTGAGAATGAGGAGGTAGAAGGTACTGAGTGAGGTAGAGAGGCAAACAGAGGTGAAAATTGTTTAAGGCTTCTTTATTCATTTATTCATGTGTGTGTGGTGGTGGGAATTGAACCCATGGCCTCGTGCATGCTGTGCTCTACCACTGAGCCACATCCCCAGCCCATTTTTTGAAACTTTGTCAAAATGATACAGATTTTATTTCCTACTAATTTTTAAGAGGAACCAACAAAAAACTTTTAAGCAGAAAAAGGACAAATTTATACTTGTATTGAAAGAAGCTCATTCTGGGCTATAGTTTAGAAAACATTATTGGAATCAGATAAATACTAGGATGTATAATATGATTACTAGAATCATAGTGGAGGTGGTAAAAATAGAGGAAACATATTTAAGGTATAGAATGACAAGATGTGTTTAATTATACACCATCATAGAGAAAAATATTAAGAATGATTCCCAGATGTTGAGATCAAACAACTAATTGAATAGAGTTTCCATTTAGTGTTCTGAGAAGTAGATGATTAGAAGAGGGAAATACTCTGTGTCGGGGGGAGGTAAGTGGGGAGACATCAAGAATATATTTGAAGAAAGGAGATAATGGAGCAAGTGGATTGGGAGAGAGAGGAAGGTAGGGAAAGGGAAGGTTCTGGGAAATGAAATTGATCCAATTATGTGCATATATGAATATGGCATAATGAATTCAACTATTAGGTATAATTATAATGCACAAATTAAAAAAGAATTTATTTACTGCCTGTTATATTAGCGTTATATGTGACATATCAAAATGGAGAAAGCATGTAAATTGTTATATAGTTGGATCTAGAGTTCAGAAGAAATATCCATGCCAGACATTTAAATGGGGAATTAATCTGAAAATACAAGGTATTCAAAGCCATATAATTTGTCGCAAGCATTCAAACAAAGTCTTCTATTACTATAAAATTCAGCGGTGTGATAGTTGCGAGGAGCAAGGAAAAAAGAGACTGAGAGTCGTGGCCAGACAATATGCTGAAGACCAGGACAGTGTGATGTCAGAAAATCCCTAAAGGAGAGGCCTTCCTTGGGAAAGAAGGACTGAGATGTGGTGGTCATTGTTTACTTAGCAAAAGTAGTCAAAGTAAAGCAATAGGAATATAAGTCAGTGCAAAGTGTGCAGAAGGGAGAATATGGAAATAGTAAGTATAGAACCCTAGGAAGGGAGATGGGCTGTGTGTAGAGAGGGAGAGAAATAGTTATAAAGGATCTGGAGTCAAGGACTATTTTTTTAATTTTTAAAGGAGATTTTGGAAGACCTTTGCATGCCAATGTGAATAATGAAATAGAAAAGAAAAATATAAGTATATAGAAAAAGTCTTTGAGTAGGTAAAGGATGATTGGGCTTAGAGCTGAAGTGGGAAGGTTTTATTAAGTTTTATTTTTGTGAATTTACAAAAACAGAGAAAACAACATGAGTCTGAGTGAAGATACAGAGAGTTTGGTACATTTAATGGCCAATAGTGAAGGAAGTCTCAGATGCCTTCTGTTATGTTGTTGTTGTTGCTGTTGTTGTTTTAATCTAGTCTGAGACTTAAGTATTTAATAACTGAGAGTAAGGAAAGGATAGAATTATAGTTTGAAGTACATTAAAAAATATCATAAATGTTTTCTCTCCCTGATGGTGAGATTTATAATTAAGTCACACAATGTAAAATGCATAGAGACTTAGAAATAAATTATTCTAAATTCATCGTATTACACATAAGTAAACTAATGCCCAGAAAATTAGTATAGCTGGCTAGCTACAGAACTTGGAAAAGAATGCAAGACACCTAATTCTTAGTCTAACACTATTTCCACAGTTGCCTCAGTATATTAAGAATCTTTAAAATATGTTCTCTACCGAAAGGAAAATGTTGGCTGACCAGGAATGATCTCAAATTATTGCAACAGCTAAACTATTATGAAAATATAATAAGTATTTCAACAGATTTCAGGGGTTTCCATCCACTTCAGTCTCCAAAGAAACAGCTTTCTGCCGAATCTTTGGCAAGTACTCCATGGTGGTTTTCCACACCAACTGGAATGGAAGCTAATTTTTAGAACTTAGCTAATAATTTCAAACCCACAGGAGCTATAGATCAGTTTAGATAAGTAAAATGAATTGCTTTCAAGAGGCTTTAAAAGCAGATTCCAAAGTTCATTTATCAAACTCTGGACATTCAAAGAAGTTGGACTAGAAGTCAAAGTCCTATAGCTATGAATACTGGAAGTCAAAGTATAGCAATGAATATTTGCTGTGTGTTTTCTTTTTAATTCAAATATATAGAAATCAAGATGAAAAAAATCTATATGATTCACCTGAGGTGTTTAGGGGCAAATATGTATATGAATATTATGTCTTCAATGGTTTTAAAAATATTTTATACAAACAAATGTGTTACTTTTAATAGTAACACATTAAGAAAGTTCTCCTTTTAATCAAATTTATTTTTCATAGCTTTTTTTCTGGTACTGGGGGTAGAACCCAAGGGTACTCTATCATCCATTGACTAAACCCCAGTCCCCTCCTTTTTTATTTTATTTTATTTTTTTGAAACAGGTCTCTTGCTAATTTGCTGAGGCTGGTGTTGAACTTTTGATCCTTATGCCTCAGCCTCCCAAGTAGCTTACATTACTAATTTGCAACCAGTATATATGGCTTAATTAAATTTATTTTTTATCATGGCCATAGTAGTATAGTAGCATACTTACTATTTACAGGGTAAGCTGAGTTTTCGTGTATAAAGTTAAGAAATTAAAATATCATTATGAAAAGCATTATACACCACCTTGACATGCCAATTACTTATAATTAGAGCAAAAAATAATTTCTCCAAGAAATAGTTACATGGCAGAAAGAATGATCTTCTCAGGTCTAGACAAAGGTTCTCAGACCTTCAGAACATTTATTTAATAGTAAGATGAAAGTATCTTCTCTGTTAAAATATGCAAGTTTGGAGACATTATATTAACAAGTTATCAGGAAACGTGGCATAAAACTAAAACTAAAACTCTCACATAAAAATTAAATTAGGGAAAGCACTATATCTCCTTGGGTGATAAGATATTTTGAGAAAACATGTTCTCCTTTGACTTGTGATTATTAATAGAAGTTGATGTCATCCATATTATCATAGTCGAAGAGAGCTGCCACTAGCCATATGTGACTATTAAGCACTTTAAATGTGGCTAGTCTAAATTAAGATGTGCTATAAATATAATTAATACACACTGGATTTCAAAGATTAAGTGTAAAAAATGTAAAATGTCCCATGTTTTTATGTTGATTTCATAAATTTTTTATGTTATTCTATATTATTATATATTATATTATATATTATATATTATTAGAATTAATTCCACCTTTTTATTTTAATGTGAGTATGAGAAAATATATGTCATTTGTATTTGTGGGTTATATCCTATTTCTATTGCACAGCTCTTGTCTGGATACATTTTTGATGAAAAGAAGTGATTATCTTGTCAGAAAACTTTTCTGTATTGTTTTGCTAAGATATGAACAAAGATGAGGAAATCCTTGAAGACAATTTGAGATATTAATTAGTTCACTGGGAAAGCAAAATTAGTTGGTTGGTATAGACACCAGAGACAGCTGAGTGTTACAGCATACAATTCCCCAAAATGGGCGCCTAAGTTGCCTACTCCCATGATGCAGGCCTTTCAACCTTTACTTTGATTTGCAATCAAAGTTTCTGTGTGTCATTTTATTAAAGGGATTTCAAATATTATCTGGCAAGTATCAAAAGTGGGAGGTAAGAAGAGGTTATTTTCCACTTCTCCCCCAAACCTGAAATCCATTTACTTACCATTTACCAACAAATATTCATTGAAATTTTTGTGTGTGCCAAATCTTATGATAATGTTAAAGTTTGAAAAATTAAAAAAAAAAAAACACTACCTGATTATAAACATGTCAAACCTTTTAGAATGACATATATAATAAATAATTTCCATAAAATATGATCTGCACATCAGTGTTATCATAGGCATCAATATAATACATTTTATTAGGTTTTGATTAGGACTGTCTACAGGGATTGAAGAGAACTTGACAAATACATTTAATATTTATACTGATTCTGATATTTAAGAAGGAATTTCTCATATAGAGAAAATAAACATTTATTGACATCTGCCATGTCCCATAGACAAGGTTAAGTACTCTCACAAGAATTTTCCTTTTAAATTCTATAATCATATGTTATTATAACAGCAGTCTACTCATTCTTATTAAAAGAATGGAGAATATAATTTTATTATAAATGATATGTTTAATTTCAGAGAGCTGTGACTTATGTCATGGTGGATACTAGACAAATATCTGCTAAAAATAAGGCAACATAGATGACACATATAGTGGCCCCTGGATTCAAGTTGGTGGGAGAAATAAACCTGAAAACACTAAGATATTGAGCAGTTGAATTCTTCTAACTGATTTAGATTCATGATTTTATTTAATATTTTCATTTTTCCATGAGGTATGCATGATTACACATCTAGCTAAAGAAGAAACTGAAAAAAAAAATAATTTAAGTAGTTTTTGCAATGCCACATACTGGAAAATGGGGGCAAAGCCAGGCTTCAACATATTGAATTTTACTCAAAAGCAGTGACTCTTAATCACTAAGCTTTATTGCCTTCTATTAAATCCAATAACTATATTTCAGTAAAGAATGAGGTGCATGCAATTCCTGTGGATGTAAAAAGGAAAGTGAAGAAGGAGATATATAACTTCATGAAGGATATGCCTTTGGTGGCAAGTAGGGAGAGGTGGAGGAGAAGGAAGAGAGGCTGGTGAGGCCTGGCCCGTGAAAGCTTAAAAATTGCAAAGAGAAGGTTGATTTCAGAGCACAGAAAAGAGAGGACCCCCCCAAAAGTAGGCTTGGCCTATCTGTAAGAAACTAGAGTACTCTACAATGGGATTTTAATTGTATATTTTGTTTGGAAATGAACAACTACTAAAAACGTTTTAAAGGTTTTGAGATTAAGAATGACTGTAGTCAGTCAGAATAATCACCCAGGAAGCAATGTGAAGAATTAGAGTCAAAGAGATTATGCACATCTTTAACATTAAAATTGTCAGAATAAAAGGCTTACCAGTGGAAAGGATAAAACAACAACAACAACAAGGTGTTCATGTGAGAAACCTTATGGAGGCAGATTCAATAAGAAGTAAAGGGACACAGGCTATGAAAAATGCAGCTAACTAAAATGGAACCATGTTGGGGGGAGCAAAAATAATGAATTAATTTTAAACAAATTGTGCCTCTGTTTTTGTTTTTTTTTCATAAAATATTCATACATTAGCCGGGTGCTGTGGTGCATTCCTGTAATCCCAGCAGCTCAGGAGGCTGAGAAGGGAGGATCACAAGTTCAAAGCTAGACTCAGCAAAAGTGAGGTGCTAAGCAATTCAGTGAGACCCTGTCTCTAAATAAGATACAAAATCGGACTGGGGACGTGGCTCAGTGGCCGAGTGCCCCCGAGTTCAATCTCTGGTATCCCCTGCAAAAAATATCCTACATTATATGAGCATCTGACACTCTGCCATGTATTGATCTAGGGATGCAATAAAGAATCAGACTATAGGGGGCTGGGGATGTGGCTCAAGCGGTAGCGCGCTCGCCTGGCATGCGTGCGGCCCGGGTTCGATCCTCAGCACCACATGCAGACAAAGATGTTGTGTTCGCCAAATACTAAAAAATAAATATTAAAATTCTCTCTCTCTCTCTCCCTCTCTCTCACTCTTTAAAAAAAAAAAAAATCTGTGCTTGCTTTGTGGCCTGCTTTTAAAAAAAAAAAAAAGAATCAGACTATAAAGTCCCTACCTTTTCCTGACATTCATATTCTATGGAGAGCAGAACATTAAACAAATAATTGTGCAAATAACTATTAAATTACAACATCTCAAAGAAAAAATCGAGGGTGCCATAAAAATTTAACATGGGGACTCAATTCAGAAAGTTAACAAGGTCTTCCAGGAAGAAATGAACTTAGGCAAAGAGTTTAATCCTGAATAGGAATTAGCCAGGTAGAAAAGGATAGAAACATTTCAAGAAAAAGAAATAGCATAGGCCTAGTCCTTGAGGTAGAAAGAATTTAATGAGCTTCAAGAAGTTAAGGGAGAAGTCAAGGAAGGCTGAGGCTAGAGAAGAAGGCACATCATGGAACACTTCATAGATCAGGTAAACACTTGGAATAATACTGGGAAAGATTTTTAAACGTGGAAGAAACAAGTTCAGAAGAAAGTGGTTTTCACAAAGGCAAGGGTGGAAAGAACAACTTGAAAGCTTTTGCTGTGAAACAGAGGAGAGATGATAGTGGCAGGGAATAAGCTGAAGTAATGGAAGCAAAGAGATATGGATATGTTTCAGAAACTTTCTGAAGACCAAAAGAACAATAGCGTGTGGTTCACTGAATCTAGTATGCGAAGGTATGAAGGGGATGTCAATGTGTCCAAGATGTCAAGCATGAGAGCAGAATGGATAGTTGTTCTATTTCCAGAAGTGAGAAATATTGGAGGAGGAAACTGTTTCCAGGAGAAGATGACAGTGATTAGTACACCCTGAGTATAAAAGATCTTTTTGAGGCATCTTGGTGCCTGATTCTTGTGGTTGGCTTTGTTCTTAGTCTTCACGTTGTTCCCCTTACCATCTTGTCATGTCATCACCATACCTACGGCCAGCAGAAGAGAGAAGCTGCTTCCCTGACTGATAAAACAAAATTTCTATAATTGGTTCCCTTTTCCTCAGACTTTATTGTGTCGTGTCTGTAGCAATTACTGAGATCGGTGGTTAAAAGATTCTGATGCATTAGACCTCATCTAGATAAGAAGCCTACAACTGAGAGTTTCCTCAGCAGAAAAAATGAAGCTGAAGTGAAAAGAGATGGATAAATAAATTCTGAGAAGCAAAATTACAGCTTTCTACAACCACACAGAGTAATTGATATCATCAAAGTAGTTTTTCAAAATGAGAAATGTATAATTTGAAGCATAGGCATTGTTGTAGAAAAGACGGTTGGAAGGCTGAGTTCAGATTGAGGTCCACACTCAATGTGTGGATGTGAAAAGTCGTTGGGAGAGAAGTAACAGCTAAAGACATAAAGTGCATGAGTGAGAAGAGGAAAACTTAAATTTTATGGATACCTGCTTAAAGGATAAGTAGGGGGAAAGAATCCATAACAGAGAAGGGGAGTGATGGGAAGAAATTCAGAGTTCAGTCAGGAGAACACCATTGAAGCTAGCAAGGAGAATATTTGAAAAATAAGGGAATGTCATTGATAATTTTTTAAATTAAGTTTTATTTTTTTGTTGTAGCTGGGTGCAATACCTTGATTTTATTTACTTATTTTTATGTGGTACTAAGGATCAAACCCAGGGCCTTGCACGTTCTAGGTGAGCGCTCCAACACTGAATCGCAACCCCAGCCCTCACTGATAATTTTTGAAAGGACGATTTAGTGGAATGTGGGAATTAAAACTACTGTTTTATTTATTCAACGTGTATTGTGAATCCATTGATTGTTAAGTACTATAACCACAGAGCTTACCCTTCCATTACAGCATTTTAGCAAGTGCCTGTTCAAAGCCAGGGACCCTGCTAAGTATTTCTAGTGGGAATAGCGTGAAGCAATTACTGAGATCAGTGGTAGTTATAAAGATGAATAAAGAATGCTTTCCTTCTTTAAAGAGCTTAACTTCTACTGATATAAGTAATAAGAACATAAATAATAATAGTAAAAAATGTAAGATGACCCATAAAGAGTACTATGAGGATTAAAAAAAATAGATGCCATCATATCTGATCAGAGAATTTGAAATGGACACTAGAGAATAGGTAATAATAAGAATAAAACTTTTTAAGTGGAGAAGTAGGATGAGAAAAAATGATAAATTTAGGGTACATGGAATTACATAAATCACTCTGGCCATAGAAGATTAGCAGGGGACCAGTTGTCAAGCTGGGTTGGAACTGTCCATCTGAGTTCTGATGCCAGGCCAAGAAGTTTGGAGAGGCACTGAAAAAAGATTGGACAAAGAGATTAGGTGCTAAAAAATCATGCTTAGGTAAACTTAAATGCTATTATAGAAACACAAGGGAGGAAGATTTTCTTGAAGGCTCTTAGATAATTGTGGTGAGGGTTGGTGAGCCCTTGAATAAAGTAAGAAGATCATTGTTGAGGTAGAATGTGTGGCATAGAGTAATTGATTTGATGGAAATTATGAGAAGAGGAGGAAAAACTCATTAGGGTCTCTTAATTTGGGGAGAATGGTAGAAAGATTGATAGGCATAAAAAGGATGGGGTAGAAACAGGATTAAGATTCATTTTGTGAGTTTTTGAAGCTGTGAACATCCCTGCTGGATTGCTTTCATTGACTGTTTTACATCTGGATGCACACACACTAAATTGCAATATGATTGCAGACTGAGCTAAAAATAGGCAAAGCTGTCAAGATGACCAGCATCCTGTGCTATTCTCTGGTCTCCTGGAGCATAGACACACTTTAGACCTGGCATTTACTTTGAAATATCACATTCAGAGGCAGGTATTCTTGGCTACTTTTAGAACACTACTCTTGCATTAAATAGAAATTAATAATTTGATAATTATTTTCTAGAAGGTAGTCTACTTACAAGGCACAAAGTCTTCCTAATTGCAGCTCATCATATTAGAGTCAGAGGTTGGAGAAAATGATGGTGTTTAGATCCCAAGTCCATATGATGTGATATAGGAAAACCTATCTCCAAAGAGGAAAGAAAAAGAATACTTTGAAGCAAATTTACACACATGTTTGATATTAGGCAAGATTGTATAAATAAGAAAAAAAAAGAATGTATAAATTATATCAGGAATTCAGGCACTGGTCTGACTTATCAGATATTCAAAAATATTATACAATTTTAATGATTATTATTAAATAACTCCATTATTTTGTGGTTTATTATAAACTAGAAATATACCCAAAACATAAGAAACATTATCTCAGTAATTCTTTTAGTGGAGATGTAAGATGAATGTTTGCATACTTGTATTCATTTTAATGATAGAGAAATTGGGATTGTTAGAGTTTAGGTAGCTTCTCTAAGTCCTACTGCTATGTAGTACAGTCAAATTTAAGACTCATGTCTCCTTGACTTCAAAGAATGTACTCTTAAGCTCTCCAATTAATTTTTCAAAGTTCTTTCTCTAAGAGCAGTGTTAATTCTACATCCCTGACCTTTCTGAATACCACCCCAAAATTAACATTTTCTCAGAATGAAAAGTGTTCTGAAGCATCAATATAGCTCCTCTAGTGCTTCAGAAACCAGCAGCTCAACCTAAAAAGTCTTTATAGACACCTTCCTTTCACCTGTGAGCCCTTCCTTCTAGCCAATGCACAACCACCACAGCACTTATCTTGTCAAGGGAATGGGATTATTTTCCTTTCCAAACTTTTTATTTCTTCTTCGAATGGTCTAGCAGAAAAACCATGCCAGCCCACGTCTTCCTAGTTCTATACTAAAAAATAATAATAACTATAATATAATTTTCCTCGAGTCAGATACTCTCCCTGCTTTTTCCCTTGGAGACAAGAAGAAAACTTCAAATGCATTACATCTTTATCCATTCCTCTTAACTTGATTTGAGTATTACAGTTAGTCTTCTCAGACACCTTTGGAAACAAAACACTGTTCAAGGAAATGAGCATTGGGAAATTGAAAACTTTAAAGCAGATACTTAAAAGGCATGTGATTGTCCTCCAGTTCAGAGATTTTGAAGCTGTGTTTTTGGTGTAAATTGAATACAATTCTGTTTATAGAAGGATGATGCTATTTTGATTGAGTTGTGTAAAGTATAGGAGTTCCTCTAGAGGAAAAGAATTGGATAATGGATGGATAGTGTTTGCTTATACAATTCTAAACATTGGAAACCCATATATTTTAAACTCCATGGTTGTGTTTAAGGAGTAGAAAAGGGCCTGGAATAGACAAAGAACACCAGAGATCCACTGCTTTAAAGTAATCACAGCCCCAAAGCAATTTTCTAACAGTTTAAAACTGATACATATTAGGAGGTGTTTCTGAAATGCAGAGCTGCCAGGAGAATGTGGACCAGACAAAAGGATGATTAGAAACATCAGCTATTTGAAAATTTGCTAGAAAAAAAAATCCTGTCTTAACTAAAAGAAGAAACCTTGTCAGTGTATTGATTTGCTTTCCAAGCAATTTCATGGCTGACACTTGTTAATTTTTCTTTTATTTTTGACTGACAAATAATAATTGTGTTTATTTATAGAGTTCAATATGGTGTTTATATATATTTATATTCTGAAGTGATTAAATCAAGCTAAATAACATTGATCACCTCACAGTCTTATGTTTTTGTGGTGTAAACATTTAAATCTGTACTTTT